>NC_134895.1:24648812-24651312 GCF_041734735.1 Babylonia areolata
GCACGCACGCACGCACGCACATACAAAACAACAACATAACCATTGAACAGGAGAATGTTTTCGTACCGTGTTAAGTGGAAACAACAATAAAAGTATAACTAGTATGTATGGGATTTTTGTTGTTGTTGTTGTATCTGGTAAGTGGGGATTATGTCAACTATAACATTATACAGTTTGCAGAGAAATGATTTCCAATATCCCTGACAAGTACATGGAATGGAACTTGACATAAAGCTAGTCGTGTGCAGAAGAGTGTTTTCTTATCATGGTAACTGGAAACAACACGAACTAAGACAAACATAACTATGCAATGTCAAAGTGCTTTCTACGGTAAGCAAAGAATAGAAATGAAAATCAAAACGTTACCAGTGTGAAGGAGAGGGTTTTCATTCCGAGACTGCGAGCCTAACTAGCGAGGAGGAGAATGCCTTTCATTCCTGGTTAAGTACAGGAACGGAAATTAAAAAAAAAAAAATGTGACCAGTTTTGCAGGAGAACGTTTCGATTCTCGGGTAAGTTGGGACAAAATTCAAACATGCCCAGCATTCAGGAGAATGTTTCCATTTACGGGGTACGGTGGAACAAAAATTAATAATAAAAAAAAAAACATGAAAAGTATTCAGGAGAACGTTTCCATTTACAGGTTAAGTTGGAACAAAAATTCAAACATGACCAGATTTCAGAAAAAAAATGTTTTCATTTCGGAGTGAGTGTGAACAGCAGGCAAAGGCAACCAGAGTGGCAAAGATGACTTTCTGTTCCTTGTCAGCAGGATAAAACGTCAAACCCAAACATATACCAACACAATGCACACGGCAATGCTTTCTGTAAGAATGAAAATTCCAAGATAACTCTGTGTGTGTGTGTGTGTGTGTGTGTGTGTGTGTGCGAGCGTGCGTGTATCACTACATAACGTTGTCTGTGTGTGTGTGTGTGTGTGTGTGTCTGTGTGTGTGCGTGCGTGTGAGCGTGCGTGTATCACAACATAACGTTGAGTGTGTGTGTGTGTGTGTGTGTGTGTGTCCGTCTGCCTGTCTGTCTGTATGTGTGTATGTGTGTGTGTGTGTGTGTGTGTGTGTGTGTGTGTGTGTGTGTCCGTCTGCCTGTCTGTCTGTCTGTCTGTATGTGTGTATGTGTGTGTGTGTGTGTGTGTGTGTGTGTGTGTGTGTGTGCAGGGGGGATAGACTGAACTGTACTACCATCAAAGAACACTTTCTGGACTACAGTCTGTGGAAGAACTAAGTGACCCCAGCCCGAGATACCCTGAATGAAACGTCTTTCTGGAACACCAGAGACACAGTACAGCGAAATCGTACCTTCTGTGTTGATGAAGAATTCAAGGCAAACTCCAAACGTCGCAACTGTGACATCTTTTTGTTTGTTTTATTCCTCTGAGTCGTGACGTCGAAATACAAAGGCTTTAAGGTGCAATGGTTGATAACTATCTAAGATACACACACACACACACACACACACACACACACACACACGTATATATATATATATATATATATATATATATATATATGCCTACTTTTTTTCTTTTGTTGTGGCATGTTCGTTATTGGTTTCTTAAATTTGTTACATCGAAACTGAAACTGATACTTCGAAATCCGTCAGCACATTATTAAGTCGAAATTGTGCTGTATCTTTGTTGTTGGCTGCTTAAAGAGCTGACGGTTTTGTTATGTGCACAAAGGGCTGTTGATATCCTGCGTTCCCGGCGCCGGATGAACTGATCTACGTCGGAAGACTTAATTATTAAAACAACAACAACAACAACAACAAAACAGCACGCAATTAGAAGAGTCAAATAGATTTGCCATGGCATGCAATGTAGGTGCTTTTTAGCTTTTTATTTCTTAGTTTGAACATTAAATAAGATAAAGCAGAAGTCTTCGGACTACATTTTCAGAGACTGAAGAATTGTACGACTTGAGCATTTGACCAATAATGTGTTTAGCTTCTTATTCATTATGTCTGCGCTTCGTAAACTTCAATTTCCTTCGGTCTGTCTCTTACAAATGTCCCCCCCCCACCCCCCTCCCCCGTCCTTTCATTACAAACTGGTTTACTTCTGTATTCCTACTCCCTGTTCATTCCTTAGTCGTCAGTTCTGTTGATCTGTTTGTGTTTTTAGTTTCTGTCAGTTATCATGCTGGAGCTTGTGATTCTGAATTCTAATCAATAAATAAATAAATAAATAGATACCAGAATGGAAACACAGATTTCGCAATAAAGAAATAGAAAAAAAAATTGTGCATCTGCGTGTGCGCGTGTGGTATTGTGTATGTGTGTGTGTGTGTGTGTGTGTGTGCGCGCGCGTGCGCGCGTGCGTGCGTGTGCGCGTTGATGACCATGTGTGTGTGTGTGTGTGTACGCATGTACAAATGCATGTGCTTGCATGTGCATGTGCATGTGAGTGTGTACGTGAGTATGTGTGTGTGCGTGCGTGCAAGCGCTTACGTGCGTGCGTGCATGTATGTGTTGCGTGTGTGTT
>NC_134895.1:24658812-24661312 GCF_041734735.1 Babylonia areolata
GTCTGTCTGTGTGCGTCACACACGACTACTGCACGTGCAGTGTCGCATCAGTAACGTTAGATTAAAGAAAGAAAACCAAACCAAACAAAGCAACAACAACAACAACAAGAAGGATCCTGGTGACTACTGATGGCCTTACTGTGTTTTACGTTTCGCTTCACCGATTTGTTATTGCACTGTCGTAACCCAGATTCAGGCCAAACACACGGGTGAACATAACACTACTTTAAAAGCGATGTGACATCTCAGTGGCTGCTTGGCCGTCAGTAGAAAAGTACTGCGCGCCCTCCGCCCCCCCCCCCCCCCCCCCCCCCCCCCCCCAACCCTTCCCCATCCCCCTCCTACCCCTCCCCACCCCCTTACCCCCCACCCCTCGCCCCCCGCTCTCTGTGTGTTCATCTATCTGTACTTGTTAGGCCAGCAACAGGTGGTTCTAGAGGACAACATAATTATCAATGCCGGACGACATCATCAGGGTAGTCCCGCAGGGCACACACTGGCCTGTGCCGCCTTGTTTCCCCCCCCCCCCCCCCCCCCCACTTCCCCCTCGCCCCCACCCTGTGGAACAACCTACCTATCTGTCTATCTGCCTGAAATTTTCTGGCCGTTTTTTTCTGTTGTGTACTATCTATCTGTCTGTCTATAAATATATCCACCATGTCAGTCTCTCTGTGTGTGTGTGTGTGTGTGTGTGTGTGTGTGTGTGTCCGCCAGTCTGCCTTTTTTTTTTTTCTCATGAATTATTGATGGATTGATTTGATAACCTAGTCCTGCTATTTTTAGATACCGTTTAGGAGGAAGGTGGCAGAATGGTTAAGACGCTCAGCTGCCAATACAGAGAGTCCGTGAGGGTGTGGGTTCGATTCCCGCTCTCGCCCTTTCTCCTAAGTTTGACTGGAAAATCAAACTGAGCGTCTAGTCTTTCGGATGAGACGATAAACCGAGGTCCCGTGTGCAGCACGCACTTGGCGCACTGAAAAAGAACCCATGGCAACGAGAGTGTTGTCCTCTGGCGAAATTACGTAAAATGAAATCCCCTTTCATAGGTACACAAATATGTAAGCATGCACTCAAGGCCTGACTAAGCGCGTTGGGTTATGCTGCTGGTCAGGCATCTGCTCAACAGATGTGGTGTAGCGTGTATGGATTTGTCCGAACGCAGTGACGCCTCCTTGAGAAAGTGAAACTGAAACTGAACTGAAACTTAGATACCGTTGTATGCTTATTCCTTGGAGTTTTTTCTTTTTATCATTTAAAAAAAAAAATTATAACAAATCAAATTTTGCATTCCTTTTCTCTTTCGCTTTTCACTTTCTTTCCACGTGTTTCATTCTTCTTTTTAAATTTTTCTCATGTTCCGTTCTTTCTTTCTTTTGGCAATTGATTAGCTGACATCATACAGAGGTGATTATCTGTTGGCTGGCTTTTAAGCACAGCACGTCTATGTACTGAGGAAGTGGGCAAGAAGACACATCGACGAACAAACGGAAAACAGCGCTTCATCGAAAGCGCTTTCTGTGACCGAGGTATGATTTTATTTCCTAGCTCTGGTTTAAGGGGCTTGAGCTCAGTTGAGGTCTGTGTTCTACTGAGTCACACACACACACACACACACACACACACACACACACACACACACACACACACACACACATACACACACACATTCTCTCTCTGTCTCTGTCTCTGTCTGTCTGTCTGTCTCTCTCTGTCTCTCTCTCTCTCTCTCTCTCTCTCTCTCTCCATCTCTCTCTTTCTCTCTCCGTCTTGTCATTGAATAGTATTATGATTATGTACATGCAAACGTTTACTATGTATTTGAGTGTATGTCATGTTTGTATTTCCATAACTTTCTCAAATCATGTGGATATTTTCATTTCATTTCTCATTGCCCTGAGGGCTGGACGTTAAAAAAAAAAAAAAAGCATGCATGTTTATTCCACTTTTCTCATTTTAAAAAGTTCGTTCGTTCCTTGATTTGTATGCACAGACACACGCACTCGCACACTCTGTTTTTTCAAGTCTCCACTAGCTTTCAATAATCATACAACCCACTAAGTGCATTAGGTAAATTTTAACACCACATTGTCGAGAGCACACACACACGCGCCCGCGCGCGAACACACACAGGCACACAGACACAGACACACACACACACACACACACACACACACACACACACACACACACACACACACACACACACACACGAATCTGGCTTGTCGGACACGACACAGACAGACACAGACACAAGACAGGTAGAAGAGGTCAGAAATGAGACGCAGAGGAACACACCAGTGTTTCTAAATGAAGACAGACTCCATTTCGCCTGTCGTCACGTCAGCAACGTGACAAGGAACTGAAAAAGAAACGTTTTGTGTTGGCGGACATGACAGGCAGCAGGTGCACTGTTTGTGGCCTTCGGTCTGCATACATAGCATGCGTCACACCCAGCTGACTCCACGAAAACTAGAACCCCCCCCTTCACCTCTGGAAAACA
>NC_134895.1:24673812-24681312 GCF_041734735.1 Babylonia areolata
AAAGAGTGACAGTGAGACAGGGACAGAGAGGGCGGGGGGGGGGGGGGGGGTGACAGTGAAACGAAGAGAGAGAGAGGGATAGAGAGACAGACAGGGACAGAGAGGGGGGTTGTGGGGAGTGGGGGGTGGGGGTGACAATGAAACGGAGAGAGAAGAGAGAGAGGGATAGAGAGGAGTGACAGTGAGACAGGGACGGGAGGGGGGGTAAGGGGGGAGAGTGAAACGGAGAGAGAGAAGAGAGAGAGGGATAGAGAGAAAGAGTGACAGTGAGACAGGGACAGAGAGGGGGCCGGAAGGGGGGGGGGGTGACAGTGAAACGCAGAGAGAGAAGAGAGAGAGAGGGATAGAGAGAAAGAGTGACAGTGAGACAGGGACGGGAGGGCGGGAGGGGGGGAGAGTGAAACGGAGAGAGAGAAGAGAGAGAGGGATAGAGAGGAGTGACAGTGAGACAGGGACGGGAGGGGGGTAAGGGGGGGGGGGAGAGTGAAACGGAGAGAGAGAAGAGAGAGAGAGGGATAGAGAGAAAGAGTGACAGTGAGACAGGGACAGAGAGGGCCCGGAAGGTGTGGGGGGGTGACAGTGAAACGCAGAGAGAGAAGAGAAAGAGATGGGAGGATAGAGAGAAAGCGTGACAGTCAATCACACACCCGTTGACGGCCGGCCAGTTTTCTACAGCATTGCAGTGGCGGTCGCTCTGATACACCTTGACCACTGACATGATGGGCGACTTGGTCCTTCGTTGACGGACACGTCCCGTGATTGACCTGACCTGACCAGCTGCTAGGAGCCAAAAGCAGCCAGAAGGAATCTCTGCCATCACCATGGTTGGGTTGATTCAGGACACTGCTCTTCTCCCCCGCCCCACTTCCACCCCTCCGCCCCCCGACTCCCCCCCTCCGCCCACCGACACACACCCTCCCCCCCACCCACCCCTTCCCCGAAAAAAAGGGGGAAATAAAAGAAGAAAAAAAGGATTAAAAGTGAACAAGGACATGGCTGTCGTGACAGTGGCTTTCATCTTAGAGCCCCCTCCCCCTCCTCCCGCACCCCCACCCCCACACCCCCAGCCCTAGTTTTCTTTGATCTTTTTTTTTTTCTTTCTTGCAATTGTTGGTGGTGTTTGTTGTTGCTGCTGTTCATCAGTTTTGTTTGTTGTGTTGCTGTTTGTTCCTGATGGTGATTGTTATTGTTGAGGATGGGAGTGTTTTGTTGTTGTGGTTGTTGTTGTTGTTGTTGTTGCTTTTAATTGTTATTGTTGATGGCGTTCTTCTTATTTGTTGTTGTTGTTGCTGTTAATTGTTATTGTTGATGGGGTTCTTGTTTGTTGTTGTTGTTGTTGTTGTTGTTGCTGCTGCTGTTAATTGTTATTGTTGATGGCGTTCTTCTTATTTGTTGTTGTTGTTGTTGTTGTTAATTGTTATTGTTGATGGCGTTCTTGTTTGTTGTTGTTGTTGTTGCCTGTTGTTGTTAATTGTTATTATTGATGAGGTTCTTGTTTGTTGTTGCTGGTAATTGTTATTGTTGATGGCGTTATTGTTCGTTGTTGTTGTTGTTGTTGTTGCTGTTAATTGTTGTTATTGATGAGGTTCTTGTTTGTTGTTGCTGGTAATTGTTATTGTTGATGGCGTTAATGTTCGTTGTTGTTGTTATAGTTGTTGCTGTTAATTGTTGTTATTGATGGCGTTTATGTTTGTTGTTGCTGTTGTTGTTAATTGTTATTGTTGATAGCGTTCTTGTTTGTTGTTGCTGTTGTTGTTAATTGTTATTGTTGATGGCGTTCTTCTTATTTGTTGTTGTTGTTGTTGTTGCTGGTAATTGTTATTGTTGATGGCGTTCTTGTTTGTTGTTGTTGTTCTTGCTGTTAATTGTTATTGTTGATGGCGTTCTTCCTATTTGTTGTTGTTGTTGTTGTTGTTGTTGTTATTGTTGCTGCTGTTAATTGTTATTGTTGATGGCGTTCTTCTTATTTGTTGTTGTTGTTGTTGTTGTTATTGTTGCTGCTGTTAATTGTTATTGTTGATGGCGATCTTGTTTGTTGATGTTGTTGTTGTTGTTGTTGTTAATTGTTATTGCTGATGACGTTCTTGTTTGCTGTTGTTGTTCTTGCTTGTTGTTTTTAATTGTTATTGTTGATTGGGTTCTTGTTTGTTGTTTTTGTTGTTCTTGCTGTTAATTGTTATTGTTGATGGCGTTCTTATTTGTTGTTGTTGTTGCTGATGATTGTTATTGTTAATGACATTCTTGTTTGTTGTTGTTGTTGTTTTTGTTGTTGTTGTTGCTGTTGCTGGTAATTGTTATTGTTGATGGGGTTCTTGTTTGTTGTTTTTGTTGTTGTTGTTGTTGCTGTTAATTGTCATTGTTGATGGCGTTCTTGTTAGTTGTTGTTGTTGTCGTCGTTGTCGTTGTTGCTGCTCTTCTTCTTCTTCTTCTTCTTCTTCTCTTCCTCCTGCTTGCTTTTCTCGTTATTTCTTCAGTTGTCAACGATCAACAGATGATGGCTTTGCTCTCCCTCCCTCCTCTTGTTGAAGAGTTCCCCCCCCCCCTTCTCGTGCCCCTACCTCTTCCTCCTCTTGTATTTGTATTTATATTTCTTTTTATCACAACAGATTTCTCTGTGTGAAATTCGGGCTGCTCTCCCCAGGGAGAGCGCGTCGCTACACTACAGCGCCACCCATTTTTTAAATATTTTTTTTCCTGCGTGCAATTTTATTTGTTTTTCTATTCAAGTGGATTTTTCTACAGAATTTGCCATGAACAACCCTTTTGTTACCGTGGGTTCTTTTACGTGCGCTAAATGATGCTACACACGGGACCTTGGTTTATCATCTCATCCGAATGACTAGCGTCCAGACCACTCACCACTCAAGGTCTAGTGGAGAAAATATCGGCGGCTGAGCCGTGATTCGAACCAGCGCGCTCAGATTCTCTCGCTTCCTAGACGGACGTGTTACTTCTAGGCCATCACTCCACACTACATTATCATTCTACCCCCGAAAACGGTATATGGCTGCTTAGATGGCGGGGTGAAAGCGGTCATATACGTAAAAGCCCACTTGTGTACATATACGAATGAACGTGGGAGTTGCAGCCCACGAACGAAGAAGAAGAAGAAGAAGTTCCCTGATTCTGACCTGTTTCTTCTGACTCTACCACACCTTCACTCACTTTCTACACTGATCGGCTGATTTCACCACGTCTTAGTTTTAGGCTATGAAATGCCTGTGTGCGTTAAGTTGTTGTTCTTGTTGTTTTCATATAAATCATTTATCTATTTATCTATTCACTCATTTATCAATTTGATTTTATTTCATCATTATTTATCATTTTATTTATACAATTATTCATTTACTTCTTTATTTTTCTATGTTTATTTTTTTCTGTGTTTATTCTTTTCTTTTTTTTCTCAAGGCCTGACTAAGCGCGTTGGGTTACGCTGCTGGTCAGGCATCTGCTTGGCAGATGTGGTGTAGCGTATATGGATTTGACCGAACGCAGTGACACCTCCTTGAGCTACTGATACTGATACTGATCTTCCACATGCATGTTTGCCAGGAACTAGAGAGAGAGAGAGAGAGAGAGAGAGAGAGAGAGATCCTGTTACATTGTTACTATGTGTCTCTTTGCATTTTCTGCTATACACAACCAGTGCGTTACAACAGGATGTGGCCTTTTCATTTCATTGGGTGGACTGTCATCCTGGTCCTACAAAGATCAAGGACAAGGAGGAGGAGAGAAGGGAAGCTGGGGAAATCCTAAATTTAATGCGTTGCCCGTTTCGGGATGAAAACTAACTGAAGCTTTGCGTCTTTGTTGGAATCGTGGACAAGTGTAGGCGCCGGGAATTTGAAACCCTTGAGTCGTCTGACATGGTCTGTCTCAGGTCACACAGCCTTTTTTTTTTTTTTTTTCTTTTCATTTCAACGAGTTTTAACTTTTGAGTGATGGCTGTACTAACAGTTCTTTTCATTCCGACGGGTTTTCACTTTTGAGTGATGATTGTACTAACAGCTCTTTTCATTTCAGCGGGTTTTCACTTTTGAGTGATGGCTGTACTAACAGTTCTTTTCATTCCGACGGGTTTTCACTTTTGAGTGATGATTGCACTAATAGTTCTTTTCATTCCGACGAGTTTTCACTTTTGAGTGATGGCTGTACTAACAGTTCTTTTCATTCCAGCAGGTTTTCACTTTTGAGTGATGGCTGTACTAACATTTCTTTTCATTTCAACGGCTTTTCACTTTTGAGTGATGGCTGTACTAACAGTTCTTTTCATTCCGACGAGTTTTCACTTTTGAGTGATGGCTGTACTAACAGTTCTTTTCATTCCGACGAGTTTTCACTTTTCAGTGATGATAGGACTGAGTGATGATAGGACTAACAGTTCTTTTCATTCCGACGAGTTTTCACTTTTGAGTGATGGCTGTACTGACAGTTCTTTTCATTCCGACGAGTTTTCACTTTTCAGTGATGGCTGTACTAACAGTTCTTTTCATTCCGACGAGTTTTCACTTTTGAGTGATGATCGTACTAACAGTTCTTTTCATTCCAACAGGTTTTCACTTTTGAGTGATGATTGTACTAACAGTTCTTTTCATTCCAACAGGTTTTCACTTTTGAGTGATGATTAGACTAACAGTTCTTTTCATTCCAACAGGTTTTCATTTTTGAGTGATGATTGTACTAACAGTTCTTTTCATTCCGACGAGTTTTCACTTTTAGGTGATGATTGTACTAACAGTTCTTTTCATTCCAACGGGTTTTCACTTTTGAGTGATGATTGTACTAACAGTTCTTTTCATTCCAACAGGTTTTCACTTTTGAGTGATGATTAGACTAACAGTTGTTTTCATTCAAGCGGGTTTTCACTTTTGAGTGATGATTAGACTAACAGTTGTTTTCATTCAAGCGGGTTTTCACTTTTGAGTGATGATTGTACTAACAGTTCTTTTCATTCCAACAGGTTTTCACTTTTGAGTGATGATTAGACTAACAGGTCTTTTCATTCAAGCGGGTTTTCATTTTTGAGTGATGATTGTACTAACATTTCTTTTCATTCCAACAGGTTTTCACTTTTGAGTGATGATTAGACTAACAGTTCTTTTCATTCAAGCGGGTTTTCACTTTTGAGTGATGATTGTACTAACAGTTCTTTTCATTCCGACGAGTTTTCACTTTTGAGTGATGATTGTACTAACATTTCTTTTCATTCCAACAGGTTTTCACTTTTGAGTGATGATTGTACTAACAGTTCTTTTCATTCCAACAGGTTTTCACTTTTGAGTGATGATTGTACTAACAGTTCTTTTCATTCCAAAAGGTTTTCACTTTTGAGTGATGATTAGACTAACATTTGTTTTCATTCAAGCGGGTTTTCACTTTTGAGTGATGATTGTACTAACAGTTCTTTTCATTCCAACAGGTTTTCACTTTTGAGTGATGATTAGACTAACAGTTCTTTTCATTCAAGCGGGTTTTCATTTTTGAGTGTGGATTGTACTAACATTTCTTTTCATTCCAACAGGTTTTCACTTTTGAGTGATGATTAGACTAACAGTTCTTTTCATTCAATCGGGTTTTCACTTTTGAGTGATGATTGTACTAACAGTTCTTTTCATTCCGACGAGTTTTCACTTTTGAGTGATGATTGTACTAACATTTCTTTTCATTCCAACAGGTTTTCACTTTTGAGTGATGATAGGACTAACAGTTCTTTTCATTTCAACAGGTTTTCATTTTTGAGTGATGATTGTACTAACAGTTCTTTTTATTTCAGCGGGTTTTCACTTTTGAGTGATGATTGTACTAACAGTTCTTTTTATTTCAACGGGTTTTCACTTTTGAGTGATGATTGTTCTAATAGTTCTTTTCATTTCAACGGGTTTTCACTTTTGAGTGATGATTGTACTAACAGTTATTTTTATTTCAACGGGTTTTCACTTTTGAGTGATGATTGTTCTAATAGTTCTTTTCATTTCAACGGGTTTTCACTTTTGAGTGATGATTGTACTAACAGTTCTTTTTATTTCAACGGGTTTTCACTTTTGAGTGATGATTGTACTAACAGTTCTTTTCATTCCGACGAGTTTTCACTTTTGAGTGATGGCTGTACTAACATCTCTTTTCATTTCAGCGGGTTTTCACTTTTGAGTGTTGATTGTACTAACAGTTCTTTTCATTTCAACGGGTTTTCACTTTTGAGTGATGATTGTACTAACATTTCTTTTCATTCCAACGGGTTTTCACTTTTGAGTGATGATTAGACTAACAGTTCTTTTCATTCAAGCGGGTTTTCACTTTTGAGTGATGATTGTTCTAACATTTCTTTTCATTTCAGCGGATTTTCACTTTTGAGTGATGATTAGACTAACAGTTCTTTTCATTCAAGCGGGTTTTCACTTTTGAGTGATGATTGTACTAACATTTCTTTTCATTCCAACGGGTTTTCACTTTTGAGTGATGATTAGACTAACAGTTCTTTTCATTCAAGCGGGTTTTCACTTTTGAGTGATGATTGTACTAACAGTTCTTTTCATTCCAACGGGTTTTCACTTTTGAGTGATGATTGTACTAACAGTTCTTTTCATTCCAACGGGTTTTCACTTTTGAGTGATGAGAGGACCTACGGTTCTTTTCATTCCAACAGGTTTTCACTTCTGAGTGATGATTAGACTAACAGTTCTTTTCATTTCAGCGGGTTTTCACTTTTGAGTGATGATAGGACTAACAGTTCTTTTCATTCAAGCGGGTTTTCACTTTTGAGTGATGATAGGACTAACAGTTCTTTTCATTCAAGCGGGTTTTCACTTTTGAGTGATGATAGGACTAACAGTTCTTTTCATTCAAGCGGGTTTTCACTTTTGAGTGATGATAGGACTAACAGTTCTTTTCATTCAAGCGGGTTTTCACTTTTGAGTGATGATAGGACTAACAGTTCTTTTCATTCAAGCGGGTTTTCACTTTTGAGTGATGATAGGACTAACAGTTCTTTTCATTCAAGCGGGTTTTCACTTTTGAGTGATGATAGGACTAACAGTTCTTTTCATTCAAGCGGGTTTTCACTTTTGAGTGATGATAGGACTAACAGTTCTTTTCATTCAAGCGGGTTTTCACTTTTGAGTGATGGCTGTACTGAGAGGACTGTCGGGTCGCACAACCTGCACCGCGTTAGTCTGTTCAGGGGTAGGTGTGGCGAGGGGGGGGGGGGGGAGAGGGGGGGACAGTAATAGATCACTCCCATCGTTTCAGTTACCCCCCCCCCCCCCTTTCAGTTTATTTGTGTTCTGCTTTGCAGATGTCGAACGATGATTTCATGCAGTTACGAACAGACCGTAAACCTTGAGTATCGAGTTATCCATAGCATCATCGCGTACTGATAACGATGGTGATGTAGGCCCTGCTGTTACTGCTACAACCACCACAACTGCTACCAAGGCTACCGTTACTGTCACTACCACTTTTGATTCTGCAACTACTGCTATTAGTGTTGCTGCAGCTGCTGCT
>NC_134895.1:24686312-24718812 GCF_041734735.1 Babylonia areolata
GTGGGGGGAAGGATCATTTTGGATGACTGATGACTTGCGCGATGAGTTTGTTTAAAGTGAAGAGGAGTTGCGCAACGTCGACCTCCCTCTCTCGTCCGGGTCCACCAATTTCCAGTGGCAAGACTAAGTCGAGACGACTGGAGGATGAGCACGGATGCAGTGGATGACCAAGATATCCTTTCGGTGTCTCATCTTGCTCTCTGCACTCCACAGTGCGTTGCTGTAACCGCCTTCCTCTCCGTTGAACCGATAGGTTTCTTCCGACGCCCTTTTATGGATCTCCATAAGGGTGTCTAGCCACCCGCCTCACCAGTCCCAGAAGGGAGCGGTGGAAGTGCCGGTTTAGTCGTCGGCAACCCGACCCTGAACAGGTAGTACTGGATTACAGGTTACCAGTAGCAGATCTAATGACCTGACCTGACTATACCTACCTGTATATGTGTATAATGTAAACACTTAAATCCTTGGTTTCTGCTATACATAGAGATTTTCATTAATGTTTTGTCTGTTTGTTTGATTTTGTTGTTGTTTTTTGTTTGTTTGCTTGCTTGCCTGTATTATGTGTGAAATAGTACTTGTCAATGTGTGTATTAAGTGATTGAACGAATGAGCCTAGTTCTTGTTTTTGACATCACTATTTTTATGTTTATATGATATGTGCAAAAGATGAACGTATGTAATGTTTCAATGCCCCCTGTGGGTACACAAAACAAGCTCCTTGCCTTGCCTCTCTCTCTCTCTCTTTCTCTCTCTCTCTCTCTCTCTTTCTCTCTCTCTCTCTCTCTCTCCTTTTTCTCTCCTCTCTGGCCTCTTTCTTCCATCTCCTTCTTCCCTCCCATCTGTGTGTGTGTGTGTGTGTGTGTGTGTGTGTGTGTGTGTGTGTGTGTGTGTGTGTGTGTGTACATATACGTCTTGCCCAAGTGGAGTGATGGCCTAGGGGTAACGCGTCCGCTTAGGAAGCGAGAGAATCTTAGCGCACTGGTTCGAATCCCGGCAGAGTCGCCAGTATTTTCTCCCCCTCCACTAGACCTTGAGTAGTGGTCTAAACGCTAGTCATTCGAATGAGACGATAAACCGAGGTCCCGTGTGCAGCATGCACTTAACGCACGTAAAAGAACCCACGGCAACAAAAGGATTGTTCCTGACAAAATTCTACAGAAAAATCCACTTCGATAGGAAAAACAAATGAAACTGCACGCAAGAAAAAATACAAAAAAAATGGGTGGCGCTGTAGAGTAGCGACGCGCTCTCTCTAGAGAGAGCAGCTCGAATTTCACACAGAGAAATCTGTTGTGACAAAAAGAGAAATACAATACAATACACACACACACACACACACACACACACATATATATATATATATATATATATATATATATATATCAATTGTCTCTCTTTCTGTCTGTTTATCTGTTGTTGTTTATGTCTTTGTATCTCATACAGACGATTTTTGTTTGTTTTTTGTTGTGTTTTGTTTACCACACAATAACTCCAAACGCCTACGTTTATTCAATTAGCATTATGGATTGCTTGTTATCAGCCAAAATCAATGAAGGCATCGTGAAACAGTCGGATATTTGTCTGGAAAAAAGTATTTAAAATGTGCTGATGTAGCGTCACATTTGCATTAATTTCAATGCACATTATCTGTCACATAATATGAACATTAATCTCAATTAATTTCAATTGTCCGATGATTAAAGAACCACTTTCACGCCTTTCATGGCTCACGTGTGTTTCCTGCTGACATTCTTAACAGCAACAACAACAGCAACAACCCAGAAAAGGCTCCGTCTGAATTTTTTTTTTTTTTTTTTTTTTTTAATGCAAATGTCGCTGCCCGAATGATTGGGGAAGTTTGCTTCACACGGATACTGACACCGGGGAAAAAAATTCTTCAAACGCACATTCGCAATGTGAGGTCAGTTTGACTGCGTTTCTAACTGCATGTATTCCTTTTATTCACGTGCACACACACACACACACACACACACACTGACACACACGCACGCTCGCACGCATGCACGCACAAACACACACATCAAGCACACTCACCTACCTACCCAGCCACACGTTATACATACACCCACACACATGGCACCCACACCCACACCTCCAACCACCCATCCACAGGCACACCCCACTGTCCACTCCCCCAAACCTCCCACCTAACCCTCGACGTCCGCATGGTGTCAGCACTGGTGTCATCAGACATGGTGTCATCAGGCATGGTGTCATCACACATGGTGTCATCAGACATGGTGTCATCAGACATGGTGTCATCAGGCATGCTGTCAATACATCAGACATGGTGTCAATACATCAGACATGGTGTCATCAGACATGGTGTCAATACATCAGATATGGTGTCATCACACATAGTCATCAGACATGGTGTCATAAGACATGGTGTCGTCATCAGACATGTTGTCGTCAGACAGTGTCAAAACACATAGTGTCATCAGACATGGTGTCAATGGACATGGTGTCATCAGATATGGTGTCAATGGACATGGTGTCATCAGACATGGTGTCAATGGACATGGTGTCATCAGACATGGTGTCATCAGATATGGTGTCGTCATCAGACATGGTGTCAATGGACATGGTGTCGTCATCAGACATGGTGTCGTCATCAGATATGGTGTCAATACATCCGACATGGTGTCATCCGACATGGTATCATCAGACATGGTGTCAATAGACAGTGTGTCATCAGACATGGTGTCAATAGACAGGGTGTCAATAGACATGTCCATTCCTTCCCTAAGCCGGGTGAAACATGGTCCAATCATTCCCTGAGCTGGGTGAAACATGGTCCAATCATTCCCTGAGCTGGGTGAAACATGGTCCAATCAAAACATTCCCTGAGCTGGGTGAAACATGGTCCAATCATTCCCTGAGCTGGGTGAAACATGGTCCAATCATTCCCTGAGCTGGGTGAAACATGGTCCAATCAAAACATTCCCTGAGCTGGGTGAAACACGGTCCAATCATTCCCTGAGGTGGGTGAAACATGGTCCAATCAAAACATTCCCTGAGCTGGGTGAAACAAGGTCCAATCATTCCCTGAGCTGGGTGAAACATGGTCCAATCAAAACATTCCCTGAGCTGGGTGAAACACGGTCCAATTAATCATTCCCTGAGCTGGGTGAAACATGGTCCAATCAAAACATTCCCTGAGCTGGGTGAAACATGGTCCAATTAATCATTCCCTGAGCTGGGTGAAACAAGGTCCAATCATTCCCTGAGCTGGGTGAAACATGGTCCAATCAAAACATTCCCTGAGCTGGGTGAAACAAGGTCCAATCATTCCCTGAGCTGGGTGAAACATGGTCCAATCATTCCCTGAGCTGGGTGAAACATGGTCCAATTAATCATTCCCTGAGCTGGGTGAAACAAGGTCCAATCATTCCCTGAGCTGGGTGAAACAAGGTACAGGTCCGATCATTCCCTGAGCTGGGTGAAACATGGTCCGACCATATTTTATCAAGGAGGAGGAGGAGGAGCAGGAGGAGGAGAACAAGAAGTAGAGAAAAACAAAGGAAGAAGAAAAAGACAGTAAAAAAAAAAAAAGAAATAAAAAAAATATATAAAAGGACGTCGGGAAGAGAGAGAGAGAGAGAGAGAGAGAGAGAGAGAGAGAGATTCATTTATTCAGTACAGGCCACAACCCTTTCTGAAGGGGATTCAGACACATATCAATACGACATTTATAATGAACAACAGAAAAAACGAAGACCCCCCCCCCCCCCCCCCCACCCCCCCCCCCCCCAAAAAAAAAGGATTTGCCAACTTTTTCGGATAAATCAGTGTCATAATCAATGCATACAGAAACGATTATCTTATTATCTAACTGCATTAGCGCGCCAGAGAGAGAGAGAGGGGTGGGGGGGGGGGATGGGGCCTGGGGGAGGTACATACGTTCCTCCTGCATAACAAGTTAAATGTGAACTCCCCAGAGCAATAAGGGACGAGACATGCACATCTAATGAGACCCACCCCTCCCACAGTGCTAATCACTGTCACTTTCTTTCTGCTCGCCCCCCGCCAACGCACAAGCTAATGAGGAAGACAGCAGCAACAACAACAACGACAACGACGACGACGATGACGACGACAACAAGGAAAATAAGAACGGCAAGCGAAAGGCTGGCGGCTGACACGAACTGTAATTACCGTCTCTCTGTCTCCGGCCTTTGTCAGGAGTTGAGGGGGTAATGAGTGTTGGGGAAGGAAGTGAGGTTGACGCGGTGGTGGGTCTGTCCACGTGTGCGTGCGTGCGTGCGTGCGTGCGTGTGTGTGTGTGTGTGTGTGTGTGTGTGTGTGTCCAAACACAGTGTTCACACAGGAGTGCATACCCAGAGCTTTTTTCTTTCTTTTCTTTCTTTCCTTCTTTCTTTTCTCTCTTCTTTTCTGGTTGCTGACCGGACTGTTTTATTGGCGGGGAGGAGGTGGGGAGGAGGTGGGGAGTATTTCATCAACCTCGCGTATTTTCTGTACTGGCTTTTATGCGTTCAAGATTGTGGAATATATTTGTGCGGAACAAAATAATCATTGAGGCCGCAAAATAATGCGCTCTGCGATCAATCTAGGTCATTCGAAGTGTCTAGAAAAAGGAGAAGAAGAAAGCCAGATTTGACCACATAATTATTCGAAAAAAAAAACCCCAAAAAAACAACAGACAAAACAACAACAACAAAAAAACCAACAACAACAACAACAACTTTGACTTTGAAAGAATGAACTAACAGGTCACACATCCTAAGTTATACATGTGACATTTAATCGACAAATTTCTTTTCGATGAAGAAGTTATAAGAGAAATGACTGGTACAGTTTTATGCAGTGGGGGAGAGCATGTGGCGCGGCGCACCGCCCGGTCAGCTGGCGAACGTTTTAGGAGCTTCCGGTGACGGTGTGTTGTCCTTCCTACCGCAGGTTGCCTCACAGGACACCCTCTCTCTCTCTCCCAATGTCTGTCTGTGTCTCTGTGTTTGCCCGTTGTCTGTCTCCGCTCTCTCTCTCTCTCTCTCTCTCTCTCTCTCTCTCTCTCTCTCTCTCTCTCTCTGTTACGTTTTCCACCACAACATTCAAAGAGAAACTTGGACAGTACATGCGTGCCGAAAGCCAGACCGAAAATCTGGTATAATATTGTCACTGACAATCCTTACAAACTATGTCGAAATGCGTCAGTCAGTTGATTACGTATCACGCCACAGAATATTGTTTTCAGAGATTTTCTCTTTACAGTGGACACAAACTAACGAAATCAAACTCTAGTCTGGTCACGACTACAATTATGTATACTTACATGTATTACAAATTGTGAACCATCCTCACCCAACTCTTCCCCCCCCCCCCCCCCCCCCCCCGAACTGACATATCTTTATCTCTCTGTCTGTCTGTCTGTCTGTCTGTCTCTCCCCTCTTTCTCTCCCTCTCTCTGTCTTTCACATAATGTGTCTATCTGTCCATATCCCTATTACCCGTCGCCTTATTTGCTGTCTTTTATGTCTCTTACATCTGTGTAAAAAAAAAATTATCATTACTTTTCTGTGTTAATTTCACTTGAATCATTCATGTGTAGTATTCATGCTAGGGTTTTGTTGTTGTTTTTCCCTTGGTGTGTGTGTGTGTGTGTGTGTGTGTGTGTGTGTGTGTGTGTGTGTGTGTGTGTGTTAGTGTGTACGTGCGTGCGTGTGTGCATGTGTGTGTGTGTGTGTGTGTGTGTGTTACTCGCTTCCGTTTCGTACAGATGTGAGCGATGTTGTGTCTCTCAGTTTGACGCTGTTATACTGTACATTATACATGAATTAAGTATTAAGTAGAACTACATTTGTATGCGTACATGTTTGTGTGTCTCTTAGAACAACGGCAGATGTGTAAGTCGGCCAAAGTGTTAATATCTTCACCGTTGGAAAATAAAGTTTCATTCATTCATTCACTCTCTCTCTCTCTCTCTCTCTCTCTCTCTCTCTCTCTCTCTCTCTCTCTCTCTCTCTCTCTGTGTCTCATATTTGCTTCTAAAATTACTCTGGATAAACGTGAAATTTGTCACGATAACGTATAGACTTGCCATTATCTCTGAGTTGACTGTATATCAGTTTGGACACAGAACATTTCAGAATTCTAATTTGAAGTGTCCTTTGTGTCAATAATCAAAGAGAGACCAAGTTGCATTTTGTTCTTGGCTGCGAAACACGATTAGAGAAACAAACATTCGGCCCAAATAGTATAGATCTATATACTCTGGCCTCTTTAACTAAATTGGTGTTATTGGCTGTGGTGGGGTGCTGGCGAGTGTCCGTGCGTTCGTGTGTGTGTGTGTGTGTGTGTGTGTCTGAGTGCGTGTTGCAGGGATGCGTTTTCTGGAGGGCATCATAGGTGGGTGGGTGGTTTTCAATGCTTACTTGTGTGTTTTCTGGCACGTAATTCCGTTTGTGTGAGGGGTGGGGGCTGAGGGCTGGAGAGGAATATTGATTGTGGGGGGGTGGGGGGTGGGGGGGGGGGGGGAGTAGGGAGCAGTATTTCTGGAGAAACGCGCTTTTCAAATGTCCTTTATTATTATCATTATTATGATGTAGTGGCGATAGCGTTCAGAGAAATATGTCTGTGTGTGTGTATAAAGACTTCCCGTGCAGACACATTGTGAACGGGATGATTGACCTTACTGTTTAGGACTGCACCTTCTTCAGTCTTTTTTTTTTCTTCATGACACTGACGGGCGCAACAGCCGAATGGTTAAAGCGTTGAGCTTTCAATCTGAGGGTCCCGGGTTCGTATCTAGGCGACGGCGCCTAGCGGGTAAAGGGTGGACTGGAGATTTTTCCGATCTCCCAGGTCAACATGTGTGCAGACCTGCTAGTGCCTGAACACCCTTCGTGTGTATACACAAGCAGAAGATCAACCAGGCACGTTAAAGATCCTGTAATCCATGTCAGCGTTCGGTGGGTTACGGAAAAAAGAACATATACCCAGCATGCACACCCCCGAAAACGGAGAATGGCTGCCAACATGGCGGGGTAAATAAACAAAACGGTCATACACGTAAAATGTTACATTACTATCTGAGTGTATATGTGTGCGTGCCTGAAATATGATTGAATGAGACAGGAAACGAATGACGAGCGCCCAGTGACAGCCGTCAGTCAGCTCTACCCAGGTAGGCAGCCCTGTTGTGCATACGACCCCGTGTTTGTGAAGCGCTTAGAGCTTGGTCTCCGGCCGAGGATAAACGCTATATAAGTATCCATATCAATCAATTGATTGTGTTTTCTTGACATCCCCTTTCAAAAGGGACCAAGGTCTAAAGTGTGAAAATAATTTTGAGTCTGCCTCTGTCTCTGTCTGTCTTCTGTGTCTTTCTCTATCTGTCTGTCTATCTGTCCGTCTGTTTCTCTGTCTCTGTCTCTGTCTGTGTGTCTCTCTCGCACACTACTTTCTCATAAATACACATCTGAAAACTAGGAATGAAATAAGGAAATATATAATTCTCTTAAAAGACACACACACACACACACACACACACACACGCACACACATTCACTCACGCACACACATTCACTCACACAGACACACACGCACACACATACATACACACACACACACACACACACACACACACACACACACACACACACACAGAGCTACACACACAGACACAGTCACAAACACAGACAAGCACACAAACACACACACCATCTTCAGTGGCTTTCTCTCTCTCTCTCTCTCTCTCTCTCTCTCTCTCTCTCTCTCTCTCTCTCTCTCTCTCTCTCTCTCTCTCTCTCTCTCTCTCTCTCTCTCTCCCTCCCCCTCTCTCTCTTCCCGCTCTGTCATTTACTGTCTCTGCTTTTCTGTGTCTGTTTCCTTCTTCCTGTCTCTGTCTCTGTCTCTTTCCCTCTCTCCATCTGTCTCTAATTCTTTCTTTCTCTATCATCACTCATGTGAATGCGTGCGTGCGTGCGTGCGTACGTGCGTGCGTATGTGTGTGTGTGTGTGTGTGTGTGTGTGTGTGTGTGTGTGCGTGCGTGCGTACGTGCGTGTCTGTGTGTGTGTGTGTGTGTGTGTGTGTGTGTGTGTGTGTGTTTGTGTGTGTGTGTGTGAGGGTGTTCTTCTTATTCAGCACATATTTAAAAGATTAGGATCTTCCATAACAGCAGCCCTGATTGCGCGCTCCATCCTTACTCTTTTTTTTCGTTTTTTTTTTTTCTAGCTCTCAAACGTTGTTTTTTGTGGATTTCTTTTTTAGCGCGCTAATGCTGAGCTCTTGTCATAAAACTGGCAAAAACCCACGGAGACAATTAGAAAGCGAAATCGCCTTCGGCTTGAAACGTAATGGAGTTTAAAACAAAACGAGCGGAATCATAGCTCTGATGTTATAGCCATCATAGCCTCTGAGCCTTGGGCAATACCAGAGGAAAGATTGGGATAATACGGAGAGGAAATAAAAACAAAACAAAACAAAGAACAAATTACAAACAAGCACGCATCAGCCAAGCCAACACGCGAGGAGTGAAAGTCAAACATGTGCAAAAAAGCGGGGCTTGATAGCAAAGCTAGCTACACACAACAGTCACTGCAAACAGAAGAGGGACATAATAAAGACAGACTGAAAAGAAAAAAAGAAAAAAAAAAGGAACAGCAGCTTTAACAATGATAATGATAATAATAACTGTGATGATCATCATAGTAACAGCGGCAGCAGCGGTAGTAATACGTAATAACAGCTTTAATGATTGTATAGAATAATATATGATTAGATCTTTGGTGAATACAAAAACTGAGTTCTTGGGCCTTCAAGGAAACGCTGTCTTCTTTTCATAGGAAAGGAAACAAGCTTCGAAACAACACGGCTGAAATTTTCGTTTCTACCATCTGTATATGTGTCTGTGAAAAAGAATAGTGTATACATTTTCTAGAAAATTTCTTGCTAAGGTCGGTATACAAGTATCACACGACAGGTGACAAAAAGTTCATTTTCAGTTGCCTTTCCGCACACATTGCACATTTTTCCTCAGGCTCAGATTCTCACAGTGTCGATGTAAGTTGTTGTTCAATGCTAACACACCAAGTCTTATTGGTGTTGGTGCAACGGAGAGACAAAGACAAAAATTCTGTATTTTCGAGGATAACAGATAAACACTAGCGCGCAGGTTTTTTTGTTTGTTTTTTTTTACACCCAGTCCCCGCCTTGGAACAGGGTCTACACTACGCAATACTACATTATGATATATGTCATTGCATGCACTACACAATGCTACTTAAATTTATAACATGCATACACAATACTACATAAAGCATAAGCATGGTAATAATAAGACAGACGCACACACACACACACACACACACATTTAATGAAATGAAAGAAGGTATAAATTTGCCATCTTGTCCTATTAAGATAAAAGACAAAGATTTCCCGTCCAATGTAGAGAAGGCAGAAACATTTGTAGAAATGTTCTCGGAGTCTATGCGATTGGAAGGTCTCTCACTTAAAAACAGAATACACAGAACCGAAGAAGAGAGCAAAAGTGATTATACAGATCCATGTCCTGATAATAGTCAGTACATCAATGCTCCACTCACGCTCAACGAGGTTAAAGAAGCATTAGTATCCCTCCCTAAAAAGAAAACATCTGTAGGACTTGATGCAGTCTCAAATGAGATGCTGAGACATTTACCAGAAAATTTTGTTGTTTTATTGTTTGATATTTTTCAAAAGTGTTGGATTGATGGTTTAATGCCAGCACAATGGAAACAGTCTATTGTGATACCAGTTCATAAACAAGGAAAATGCAAAACAGATAAGAGCAGCTACAGGCCAATTGCACTAACATCACATACTGGTAAACTAATGGAAAGAATAATTTTGAGAAGGCTGATGTACTATTGTCATAAAAATAAGATTATCCCAATTAACCAAGCGGGCTTTCAGAGAGGTAGATCTGCAATTGATAATTTGGTAAAACTTACAACACATGTGAAACAACAATTCGCTAGAAGGAAAAACGTTCTTGCAACTTTTTTTGATGTGAAGAAAGCCTATGATCAAGTTTGGCATGCAAAGTTACTCTTTAAACTGAAATCTGTTGGCTTTTCAGGACATCTCTATGATTATATCAAAGATTTCCTGAGTGAAAGAAGTATACAGGTACGGGTCGGGAATACATACTCAAATCCTAAAACTCTTCACATGGGATTACCCCAAGGTTCTGTTATTGCCCCTGTTTTATTTAATATCTTGTTGAACGACTTACCCAAACACTTATCAAATAATGTGATCCTAGTGCAATACGCAGATGATATATGTATGTGGATGAATGTAACTATGAAACGGAATACATCCAAAAGGGCTTTAAACTATATCAAGAAAATATACCAACGAGAAATAGATAGATTAAATAGATATATTGCTGATAATGGTCTTACATTATCATCAGAAAAAACACATATTATGCTTTTTAACAATGGTACAAACCCAGAAGAGTTACCAACATTTAAGATTGAAAATGAGACAATTCAGTATAAAGATACTGTTAAGTTTTTAGGATTGATACTTACTTCAAAACTAACTTGGAACAGCCATATTGAATATATATTAACAAAAACAAGAAAATCTCTAAACTTACTCAAAATTGTGAGTAAACAATACTGGGGACAAGATACAACGATTTTGAAACATTTATCATCATCACTTATTCGATCCAAACTATCCTATGGACAAGAAGTCTTTTTCAATGCTCCAAAATATTTGCTAAAGAAACTTCAAAGCATAGACTGCAAAGCATATAGACTTGCCCTTGGTGTACCTTTCCATGCATCGACCCTCGGAACATACAAAGAAATAGGAGTACTACCTTTAGATGAATACCGAAACCTCGCATGTGCTAAATACGTACTGAGAAGCTCAACAACTGAAAATTATACATCAGAGGAAGTAAAAATTACATCCGAAAACAGCTTCCCCAAAAGAGCTAAAAACATATCTTATTTAACACCCATTGGCACGTTTGTGTCAAACCTGTTCGAAAAATCTAAAATTAATTCAGATGACGTAGACACACAGAAGACCGTAAGTCCATACCCCATCTGGGAGATGAATAAAGCACATTTTGATGTTAATCATACTGACATTAAAAAGAATGAAAATCCGAATATCATGGCAACGGAAGTCCGAGTACACCTTCAAAATAGATACCGTGATCATTTACAGATCTACACAGATGGCTCACTATTAGACAATGGCCAAGCAGGTTCAGCTTTTGTTATACCAGAACTGAAAACGGAAAGATCATACTATATTGGTAAAAATCGTTCAATATTCACTGCTGAACTTATTGCTGTTCTTATGGCTCTAAATCATATTCTTGATCTTCCAATTTGCCTTCTACAAGTCTTGTTTTGCGTTGATTCCAAATCTGTATTATGTGCTTTAAACTCACCAAATTGTAAGAACAAATCTAAAATCATACTAGAAATCAGCCACATTTTACATCTTTTAAGCTTGAAAGGAACACATATTACGTTTTTCTGGGTTCCTTCACATCTTGGTATTCTCTACAATGAATGGGCTGACAGGGCTGCAAGAAAAGGTGCAAAGAACGAACAGGGAACCATAGAACTTTATGTGCCTCTATCTGTACAAGAGGGTTATCGAATACTAGAAAAAACATCGTGGAACAAAGTCAGAGATTTATACCAAGAAAACGGCAAAGCTTTAAACCATAGTGTAATTAATGGTCAACAACCGGGAACTATCGATCAGTCAAATACATACAGTAATTCAATAAGATTAAGGCAGATTCATACATTATCAAACAGGATAAAACTGAACGCTTTTGTAACAAAGTTCAGCAAAGATGTCAGATGCATATGTGGAGAACATATTTCTAGCAACCATGTAATATTCGAATGTCAGAATCTAAAATGTTTTTTGCCAGACTTCACCAAAAGTTCTTTTGAATGTGTTATTAACAATTCCAATATGTTATTTGTTATTGCAGAAGGTTTGCTGCATAGTCCTATAGGACATTTGTTATAGATGTTATATTTGTTTGATGTTGGCGTTTATAACGTTTCCATTTTTCCTAGCGTTGTCTCTCCCTATTCACCCTCCACACATACACACACTTTTACCCCTCCCCCTCTCACAGCCCCTACCCCCACGGTTTTTTTTTTTTTTTTTTTTTTTTTTTTTTTTTTTCCCCCCCCGTCTAATATCACTTCAAGTGGAAAGACGTTAAACTGAAGACAACACACACACACACACACACACACACACACACACACACACACACACACACAGGAGTCTTCTCGAGTCTTCAACATGGAACAGACGCCAGGCTAGTGCTGATGGCAGGATTTCACACCAAAAGGACAAGGAGTTTACAACTGAAATTACCCAACGCAAATTGATGGATTTCCCATCGTACTATCATAGATTGGTAACCTCTTTGGTATCCCGTAGAAGACTGAACGCTTTCAAGAGAAAGTTTAGCAAAATGTTTATTGTGTATGTGGTAACCAAATCTTATTTTGTTTCGGTGTCAAATTATTAACAGGCCACTTCCAAAGTCATGTAAAGTTATAAAATTCTCAGAATAAAACATAAAAGAAATAATGTCCAACGAATTACTTTTGATTGAACTTGCTGAATCCCTGTTACGTAGTCCAATATGGGTGTTTCCGTGATGCGACCTTACCGATATTCGGTTTTAATTTCTATTGTAGTGTATGATGTCAATTGCTGTTACAGATATTTATGAATTGTTGATTCCATTGTTCTAGTTTTCCCTTTCTCTGTATTAATAAACTACACAGGAAAAAAAAAACATATCGAGAAACACTCTCTCCCTCTCTCTCTCACGCACACTTACACTTATACACACATAAGCAAACATTGTGTATGTTATGGCAATAACAGGGGGGAAATGCTCATTGCTAAAGTAAGCATAATTCCACATAGTATATGAAAATGAAAATGTCACAGGTGAACGAGAGAGAGACAGTGGCAATGGCCCATGCCCACACTTCTATAAACGTAAATCAATGCATGTGTACAGTTAAACTTAAGTCGCGTACATGTACCTTTAATAAGCACATCAAAGTCACGGCCGTCTGGTAATTCTGTCGTGTGTTCTGAGTAATGGATATGTACCACCTATAAAGGATTACAAAACCAGGCTTTCAAGTTTCACAAGCCGTGGCGAGGGTTAGACATTGATATAACCGGAAATGAATTCAACGAAGTCACACACACACAGAGTTGTTTTAAGTGTATGCTTTTTTTGTTTACTATTTTACCGCTTGTATGTTCAAAAAGCAGTGGAGCGCACGGCCCAAATGGAGTACCAATTCATTTGCCTATGTGTTTATTATTATGTACGCTCGCTTTTTACATCATCACTGCATATCAAATCGTATGCTGGTGTTAGATTAAGGTACATATTTATTTTGTTTTTCGCTTTATGTAAGGAGAATGCGTTTTTGTTTTCCTATCAAAGAATCATCTAGCTCAATAAAATACTCAATTTTCTATCGAAGAACGTTAAAATATTAAATCATAAGAAAGTAAAAAACTAAGTTTGCTTTTTACAACAAAATCTAATAATATAGATATGTTTTATAAAGCAAATTGAAGTGAAAAAAGATTTTGACTTTACTATCCGGCAATATCATTGATAGATATATATGGTCTATTATTTAAGTTGCTTGATTTGATATGTTTTTGTGTTAATGACACGATGTTGTTTCAAGCGAAATATATTGTAAAGGAGCTAACTCTTAGTCTATGATTCCCAGTTTTGTCATAATTAAAGATAGTATGCATGTGTGTATCCGAAAGTTTTTGTTAAATTCGCCGAGACTGCTTGATTCGTAAAACTTCCCTCTTGTTTATGTGTATATTTGTGATGTACCTCGTTCCTCAAACCTCACTATGTTTCTGTTTAACATTTCCTGAACACAGTAAACAGTTGTGATAACATCACTTGACACACAGGCCTCACTGTTTTACTGAGATTTTCCAGCCGAACGTGTCAACAGCGAAATGATTGTTTTCACTATATATCATGATTAAAGAAACAGTGTTTGAGCAAAACTTGTCAGCTTTAGTTAAATAGTGGAGCGATGGCCTAGAGGTAACGCGTCCGCGGCCTAGGAAGCGAGAGAATCTGAGCGCGCTAGTTCGAATCACGGCTCAGCCGCCGATATTTTCTCCCCCTCCACTAGACCTTGAGTGGTGGTCTGGACGCTAGTCATTCGGATGAGACAATAAACCGAGGTCCCGTGTGTAGCATGCACTTAGCGCACGTAAAAGAACCCACGACAACAAAAGGGTTGTTCCTGGCAAAATTCTGTAGAAAAATCCACTTCGACAGGAAAACAAATGAAACTGCACGCAATAAAAAAAAAAAAAAAAAAAAAAAGATGGGTGGCGCTGTAGTGTAGCGACGCGTTCTCCCTGGGGAGAGCAGCCCGAATTACAAACAGAGAAATCTGTTGTGATAAAAACAAATACAAACACAAATACACTGTAAGCATCCATGTGCGGCTTACTGCATTTAAGCTGTCAACGATCATCGTCAGAGTTTTGGGACGTGGCTTTCCACCAGCAGAAAACGGGTAAAAATTATTACCATGCATAAAAATCAGTGCGCGCGCGCGCGTCAGTGTATTTATGTGTCTGTGTGTCAGTGTCAGTGTCTGCATGTCTGTCCAGTGCAACCTACATAGATAAAAACACGCAACAGAGTTCAGTTCAGTTGTGTAACAATCTTATTTCTGTGACTGATTTATCGGATCATGCAGTGTAAGCCAGGAAACTGATCAGTGAACACGTCTTATACGTTCATGACCACTACTCTTCACATTTTGCTAAATAAGGAGAAGAAGAAAAGGAGTCAGCTGACGCATGTTTTCCCGAATCTATGATGATGCACTGTAATGTCGATCTCAGTTCAACAGATATTGCTCCACTGACACTCATTTCAGATTTTTTTTTATAGTTATATTTGTGATTGTTTTATAATGTCAAGTGCTATATATCCTTTGGCCAGTCTGTGAAGCATCGCTTTTTTTTACCCGGCGGGGGGTGGGTGTAAGAAGGGGGTCGGGGGGTCGGGGTACGGTGTGGAGGTACTGACAGACAGACAGGCACAGGGAGAAGGAGAGAGAGAGAGAGAGAGAGAGAGAGAGAGAGAGAGAGAGAGAGAATGAAACAATATCTACTGGATAGATAACCTCACATTATATGGAACATATTAAAGAGAACAGCCGAGAGAGAGAGAGAGAGAGGGGGTAGGTCAGTAGGGGAGTCAGTAGCAAACGTCAAGTTTCTACAACAATTTGTGAGCCGGTTTGTCTGTCTTTTCACCGCTGCCTGGTCAGTCATAACGCTATGCTTTACTGATGATATTCATGCCAGCCAGTACAGTAATAGAAAGCTGTAGTCGGCCACGTATGGCCAGACTCCGTCAGAAAAAAATGCTTCGCTTCAGCGCCGGAAACATGGCCGCCCGTAATTCAGTCGATAAACGAACGTACAGTTCAGTTGAATAATCGTTGGGATTGTTGGTGCAACTTGAAACAGACCACTGAGAAACAACCAGGGAAAACTTGGAAGGGAGAGGAGGTGGGTCTGTGAGTGTGTCAGACGAAAGATAACACAAGAGGCACTTTTGGACTCTCAGCCAATCACCGGGCGGCTTTGCGGCTGTCGCGTGTCTGTGGCTCCGCCCACAAAGTGTCACTAGGCTCCGCCCCGTTGCGTGGCGTGCGGCGATTGAGTGACAGCCAAAGGAGAGTCCGTCCGAACTGGTTGGAGTGAAAAAACCCAACAAACTCTTCGGCTCGGTGTGTTCTGATGCATTCTAGGTTGATTTATCTGTCTCTGTCTCCGTTATTGTCTCTGTCTCCGTGCTGTCTGATCTGTCTCTGTCTCCGTTATTGTCTGTCTCTGTCTCCGTGCTGTCTGATCTGTCTCTGTCTCCGTGCTGTCTGGTCTGTCTCTGTCTCCGTGCTGTCTGATCTGTCTCCGTGCTGTCTGATCTGTCTCTGTCTCCGTGCTGTCTGATCTGTCTCTGTGCTGTCTGATCTGTCTCTGTCTCCGTTATTGTCTGTCTCTGTCTCCGTGCTGTCTGGTCTGTCTCTGTCTACGTTATTGTCTGTCTCTGTCTCCGTGCTGTCTGATCTGTCTCTGTCTTCGTTATTGTCTGTCTCTGTCTCCGTGCTGTCTGATCTGTCTCTGTCTCCGTTATTGTCTGTCTCTGTCTCCGTGTTGTCCGCCGATCTGTCTCTGTCTCCGTTATTGCCTGTCTCTGTCTCCATGCTGTCTGGTCTGTCTCTGTCTCCGTGCTGTCTGATCTGTCTCTGTCTCCGTTATTGTCTGTCTCTGTCTCCGTGCTGTCTGGTCTGTCTCTGTCTCCGTGCTGTCTGGTCTGTCTCTGTCTCCGTGCTGTCTGGTCTGTCTCTGTCTCCGTGCTGTCTGATCTGTCTCTGTCTCCGTTATTGTCTGTCTCTGTCTCCGTGCTGTCTGGTCTGCCTCTGTCTTCGTTATTGTCTGTCTCTGTCTCCGTGCTGTCTGATCTGCCTCTGTCTTCGTTATTGTCTGTCTCTGTCTCCATGCTGTCTGATCTGTCTCTGTCTCCTTATTGTCTGTCTCTGTCTCCATGCTGTCTGGTCTGTATCTGTCTCCGTGCTGTCTGGTCTGTCTCTGTCTCCGTGCTGTCTGATCTGTATATATATATATATATATATATATATATATATCTGTCTGTCTGTCGGTCTGTCTCTGTCTGTCACACACACACACACACACACACACACACACACACACACACACACAACACACACACAAATAAGAAAACTGAAATCATGTTCTGAGTTGTTTTACTACGTGAACCAGTGTGTGTGTGTGTGTGTGTGTGTCATTGACCAGGTGATTTATTAATCACCCACAGAGGACACATCACTTCCAACTGCCCCCTTTCCCTTTGATGTTTTACTGGGTTCTAATTCCTCGCGCGCCGCCATAAATCACACTGACTGACAGTGTGCATCGGCCTGCGTATTATATTGGAGCTTGTTGCACAGTCATAAAACATCTCGAATGCTCTTCAGTTCATAGAGACACAGAGAACTCTCTCTCTCTCTGTCCCTCTGTCTGTCTGTCTCTGTCTCTGTCTCTCTGTCTGTCTCTCTTTCTTTACCATCACAAGGCAACTACAGAACAGAAGTTATGATTATTCTCTTTACCATCATAAGACAACTATTTAATAGGACTTATGATTATTCTGTTTACCATCACAAGGCAACTAGAGAATAGGAGTGATGATTATATCAATGTTGAGTAGTTCACCATCATGAGGCAACATTTGAATAGGACTTATGATTATTCTGTTTACCATCACAAGGCAACTAGAGAATAGGAGTGATGATTATATCAATGTTGAGTAGTTTACCGTCATAAGGCATAGAATAAGAGTTGTGATTATATGAACTTAGAGTACAATCTTGCAGAAGGCATCAACGTGTCAGGCATCAGACAGGAGATTTGTTTAGTTGGACTTTTTCTTTCCCACATGTCCATTTTTCTGTATTATTATTATTATTATTATTAGTAGTAGTAGTAGTAGTAGTAGTAGTAGTAGTAGTAGTAGTATTTTAATCTTGTGTGGGTTTCTCTTCATTTGTTCGTTTTATATACAAAGCCACTTCGTAGCACCACAGCTCAGTACAGTGTCCAAAGTCAATCTTTGGCCGATGACACTCAGTTGCGTGTGTTCCCTGCCTTCAGTTTTAGATAAACATTGTGAATTACACACATCCATACCACTGTGTTATTCACATGCCAAAAAAACCTGTCGCAGGTAACACACACACACACACACACACACACACACACACACACACACACACACACACACACACTGGCATATATAAGCTTTTTTGTTTTCTTTTTCATTACCGTAGCAAAGCCGACTAAGTCAAACCACCGACAAACAAATATAAAATGCTGGAAAGATCATAAAGAGAAAAAAAAAAAGGATGAAAAAAAAAGAAAAAGAAAAAAAGAATGAAAAAAATCTGTTCATTTGTACATGACAATAACAGAGAGGATATAACACAGAATGAACACCCTCTTCACTTTTCATCTCTTAACTTCACGGAGGAATGCACACAAAATAGAGATAGCGGAGGCGTTGCTTTTGATATCTCTTCTCTCCCCATCTACGTCTCCCTCTCTCTCTCTCTCTCTCTCTTTCTGTTCCTTCTCTATCGACTCCAGCGCAAGAAGACAAAAAGAAAGCACATGCTTCTTACAAGAAACACCGTTATCAGTCTTTTTCACACCCACACTAAGATAGTCTTCTTTTCATTTACGACTTTTCGATACTTGCGAGGCTGTCAACGTTTGGTTGGCATGTGTGGTACACGATAGTTGGATACTTTGATGGGCGACACGGTTTATTTCAACTGAGATCATTCTACTTTGTATCAAGTCCCTTTTGTTAGTGACCTTTTTGGCTTGTGCTTCACGTGCAAGCCGCCCTCCCACTCACACACTGTGCGCTGCCACCAAGTCTAGACCTGTTTAGTGGTGACGAGAATTAGCTTTGTCCTTTTTTTTAAGGGGAAAGTAGACATTACCTGTTTCAACGGAAAGGGTGGGTGGGTTGGGAAAGAATGATTATATAAAAAAGGATGAAAAAATCTTCAGTATGAAATTCCCACGCGCACCCTCCCCCCCCCTCCCCTGTGTAGAAATAGGTTAAACGACCAATGTTAACTTGCGTTCTAAAAGGCTACGTGTTTCAAGGGCTGTGTGGGTCTTAGTCAAGTCAGTGATGTGAAGGCTTCGTTTGTTGGAAGGTAAGGATTCCCGCTTCTTTTCTGACCAAGGTAGGGGACTGGAGGTATGGGGGGCAGGGGGGAGGGTGTGTGTTACCGAAACAAGTGGGCTGTACTGTGGCTTGTGTGGCTTTGTACATCACTCCTGTCAGGTGGGGGTGGGGGTGGTCTTCGTCAGCTAATAAGATGTGGAGTGATGGCCCAGAAGTAACGCGTCCGCCTAGGAAGCGAGAGAATCTGAGAGCGCTGGTTCCAATCACGGCTCAGTCGCCGATATTTTCTCCCCCCTCCACTAGACCGTGAGTGGTGGTCTGGACGCTAGTCATTCGGATGAGACTCGGATGAGACGATAAACCGAGGTCCCGTGTGCAGCATGCACTTAGCGCACGTAAAAGAACCCACGGCAATAAAAGGGTTGTCCCTGGCAAAATTCTGTAGAAAATTCCACTTCGATAGGAAAAACAAATAGAACTGCACGCAGGAAAAAAATACAGTAGCGACGCGCTCTCCCTATGAAGAGCAGCCCGAATTTCACACAGAGAAATCTGTTATGACAAAAAAAAAAAAAAGAAAAAAAAGAAGAAAAGAAATGCAAGTACAAATAATAAATCAAACATAATAATGAAAATAAACAAACAAACAAACAAACACAAAAAAGAGACTTTTCATGACAATTCCTAATGTTGTTGTTAGGTTACGGGCGTGACGACATGAGGGATGCATTGTGACTGTGGACTGTGGATACACACCACACAGCCAGGACTTTTCCCTGTCCAGTTTGGGTCTTCACTCTCTGAGCGCGCCAGCTGTACTGACATTCCAACACACAGCTGAGTCCACCTTCGTAAACGGAACAAACAAACAAAAACCGCATACGTGCAAACATCTCGTTCGAGATAAGTATAGAAGTCCACGATGATAATTTTATATTATTTTCTTGTTTTGTGTTATGATTGAGCGTTTCTCACTCACCAAATGAAATTCTTCTTCTTCTTCTTCTTCTTCTTTTCTGTCCACAACTCATATATTTCACACACACACACACACACACACACACACACACACACACCCACACCCACACACACACGCGCACACACACACACACACATACACACACACACATATAAACACACACACACACGCGCGCACGCACCCCCCCCCCCCCCCCCACACGCACACACATACATGCACACACACACACACACACACACACACACACACACACGCACGCACGCACGCACGCACACACCGATATGCGGTGAAGAACGGGAGATAATAATGATTATCTGTGAAAAATTCTTCTAGGGGAAGTTCTCGGGAGACAAGCTAAAGCCAGTCATTTTCACAAGATGATCCTCGTCTTAATCGGTCTTTACCAACTATAAATAAATGTGTAAATAACTGAGAGGAAAAAAAAAGAATACACTATATCATTTTCTCTTCGACTTACTGACTTTTTGCCTAAACTTGCCCATTGTGTTTGAGCTGAAAGCTATTTTTTCCCTCCTCTATTTCGCTTTGTTTCATTTTGTGTCGTAATTCCTGAGATGATTTTGAGATGGATTAGTTTTCTGTATTTATCTCTCAGCTCTGTGTGTCCGCCTGTCTGTCTGTCTGTCTGTCTCTCTTTCTGCCCCCCCTCCCCCACCCTCTCTCTCTTTCTCTCTCATTGTGTTTGTGTCTGTCTCCCTCCCTCCCCCGCTCTCTCTCTCTCTCTCTCTCTCTCTCTTATTCTCCATTCCCCCTCCCGCCCTCTCCCACGCTCACACAAACACACACAAACAAATACACACACATGCACACACACACACACACACACACACACACACACGCACGCACGCACGCATGCACTTAGAAAAAAAAAGTCATAAATATAATTACGAAAATAAACAACACGATAGTGATACAGAAATTCTGATATATTTCGGTTAATTTGCCATTGTCACGGAGAGAGAGGGAGGGGGAGAGAGAGAGAGAGCACCTTTACATTAAATAATTATATTCCAAATGATACTCCACACTATAATGAACATCGATGCGCGCACCGTTTGTTTCAAAGGTCGTCATTAATTAATATATATGTCTGAGTTTTTTTTCTTTCTTTTATTTTCTTTTATACATTTTTTTTTCTTTTTAGATACATTTCCATCAAGCCTTTCGCCTTCAGAAATACTGTTGACATGTCTCCGTGTTCGAATTGACACTTCAAAATGTCCTTGTGTTGCAGATGACATCATTAGTTGTTTTTATTTTATTCATCTAGTTTCGTTTAAGATTCTCATAAGAACTTTAACCTATGTGTATGTCATATTCATGGCTTTTTTTTTTTTTTTTTCTTTTTTTATGATCTAAAGACATTGGGGGAATAGAGGGATAAAAGAGAATTCTTTCTGTGAGCTGAGCATGGTCTGCTGCTTTGGAATCAGACTTATTCTTTAAAAAAATAAATAAATGAAATAAAAATTTTAATTAAAAAATAAAAACTTGGTCGCCTGTGTATAATCACTGTGAAAACGTCAGGGAGCATGATTCATTAGGAACCTGATCATCTCTGTTGCAATAATAATCTAGACGAGAGGAAAATATCAATATTATTATTATGAAAATAATGTTGTCGGATCAGATTGAAAATAACTGCTGTAAACTAATGTTTAAAGCTTGCATATGAGACGCAGACAACAAAGAAATCTGTAAGTTATCAAACTAGCAACATTATGTAAGGGTTGTCTGTCCTTCTGTCTGTCTCACTCCGGGGTTGTCTGTCCTGTCTGTCTCACTCCGGGGTTGTCTGTCCTTCTGTCTGTCTCACTCAGGGTTGTCTGTCCTTCTGTCTGTCTCACTCAGGGTTTGTCTGTCCTTCTGTCTGTCTCAGGGGTTCTCTGTCCTGTCTGTCTGTCTCAGGGGTTGTCTGTCCTATCTGTCTGTCTCAGGGGTTGTCTGTCCTGTCTGTCTCACTCAGGGGTTGTCTGTCCTGTCTGTCTCACTCAGGGGTTGTCTGTCCTGTCTGTCTGTCTCACTCAGGGTTGTCTGTCCTGTCTGTCTGTCTCACTCAGGGTTGTCTGTCCTTCTGTCTGTCTCACTCCGGGGTTGTCTGTCCTTCTGTCTGTCTCACTCTGGGGTTGTCTGTCCTTCTGTCTGTCTCACTCTGGGGTTGTCTGTCCTTCTGTCTGTCTCACTCTGGGGTTGTCTGTCCTTCTGTCTGTCTCACTCAAGGGTTGTCTGTCCTTCTGTCTGTCTCACTCCGGGGTTGTCTGTCCTGTCTGTCTGTCTGTCTCACTCAGGGGTTGTCTGTCCTTCTGTCTGTCTCACTCCGGGGTTGTCTGTCCTGTCTGTCTGTCTCACTCCGGGGTTGTCTATCCTTCTGTCTGTCTCACTCCGGGGTTGTCTGTCCTTCTGTCTGTCTCACTCCGGGGTTGTCTGTCCTTCTGTCTGTCTCACTCCGGGGTTGTCTGTCCTTCTGTCTGTCTGTCTCACTCAAGGGTTGTCTGTCCTGTCTGTCTGTCTCACTCCAGGGTTGTCTGTCCTTCTGTCTGTCTCACTCAGGGGTTGTCTGTCCTTCTGTCTGTCTCACTCCGGGGTTGTCTGTCCTTCTGTCTGTCTGTCTCACTCAAGGGTTGTCTGTCCTGTCTGTCTGTCTCACTCCAGGGTTGTCTGTCCTTCTGTCTGTCTCACTCAGGGGTTGTCTGTCCTTCTGTCTGTCTCACTCCGGGGTTGTCTGTCCTTCTGTCTGTCTCACTCAGGGGTTGTCTGTCCTGTCTGTCTGTCTCACTCCAGGGTTGTCTGTCCTTCTGTCTGTCTCACTCAGGGGTTGTCTGTCCTTCTGTCTGTCTCACTCCGGGGTTGTCTGTCCTGTCTGTCTCACTCAAGGGTTGTCTGTCCTGTCTGTCTGTCTCACTCCGGGGTTGTCTGTCCTTCTGTCTGTCTCACTCCGGGGTTGTCTGTCCTTCTGTCTGTCTCACTCCGGGGTTGTCTGTCCTTCTGTCTGTCTCACTCCGGGGTTGTCTGTCCTGTCTGTCTGTCTCACTCCGGGGTTGTCTGTCCTTCTGTCTGTCTCACTCAGGGGTTGTCTGTCCTGTCTGTCTGTCTCACTCCAGGGTTGTCTGTCCTTCTGTCTGTCTCACTCCAGGGTTGTCTGTCCTGTCTGTCTGTCTCACTCCAGGGTTGTCTGTCCTTCTGTCTGTCTCACTCCGGGGTTGTCTGTCCTTCTGTCTGTCTCACTCAAGGGTTGTCTGTCCTGTCTGTCTCACTCAGGGGTTGTCTGTCTGTCTGTCTGTCTCACTCAGGGGTTGTCTGTCCTTCTGTCTGTCTCACTCAGGGGTTGTCTGTCCTGTCTGTCTGTCTCACTCCGGGGTTGTCTGTCCTGTCTGTCTGTCTCACTCCGGGGTTGTCTGTCCTTCTGTCTGTCTCACTCAGGGGTTGTCTGTCCTTCTGTCTGTCTGTCTCACTCAGGGGTTGTCTGTCCTTCTGTCTGTCTGTCTCACTCCGGGGTTGTCTGTCCTTCTGTCTGTCTCACCCAAGGTTGTCTGTCCTTCTGTCTGTCTCACTCAAGGGTTGTCTGTCCTTCTGTCTGTCTCACTCAGGGGTTGTCTGTCCTGTCTGTCTCACTCAGGGGTTGTCTGTCCTTCTGTCTGTCTCACTCAGGGGTTGTCTGTCCTGTCTGTCTGTCTCACTCCGGGGTTGTCTGTCCTTCTGTCTGTCTCACTCCGGGGTTGTCTGTCCTTCTGTCTGTCTCACCCAGGGATTGTCTGTCCTTCTGTCTGTCTCACTCCGGGGTTGTCTGTCCTGTCTGTCTCACTCCGGGGTTGTCTGTCCTTCTGTCTGTCTGTCTCACTCCGGGGTTGTCTGTCCTTCTGTCTGTCTCACTCCTGGGTTGTCTGTCCTGTCTGTCTGTCTCACTCAGGGGTTGTCTGTCCTTCTGTCTGTCTCACTCCGGGATTGTCTGTCCTTCTGTCTGTCTGTCTCACTCCAGGGTTGTCTGTCCTGTCTGTCTGTCTCACTCCGGGGTTGTCTGTCCTGTCTGTCTGTCTCACTCAGGAGTTGTCTGTCCTGTCTGTCTCACTCCGGGATTGTCTGTCTTTCTGTCTGTCTCACTCCGGGATTGTCTGTCCTGTCTGTCTGTCTCACTCCGGGGTTGTCTGTCCTGTCTGTCTGTCTCACTCCGGGATTGTCTGTCTTTCTGTCTGTCTCACCCAGGGGTTGTCTGTCCTGTCTGTCTGTCTCACCCAGGGGTTGTCTGTCCTTCTGTCTGTCTCACTCCGGGGTTGTCTGTCCTGTCTGTCTGTCTCACTCCGGGGTTGTCTGTCCTGTCTGTCTGTCTCACTCCGGGGTTGTCTGTCCTGTCTGTCTGTCTGTCTCACTCCGGGGTTGTCTGTCCTGTCTGTCTGTCTCACTCCGGGGTTGTCTGTCCTGTCTGTCTGTCTCACTCCGGGGTTGTCTGTCCTGTCTGTCTGTCTGTCTCACTCCGGGGTTGTCTGTCTGTCTGTCTGTCTCACTCCGGGGTTGTCTGTCCTGTCTGTCTGTCTGTCTCACTCCGGGGTTGTCTGTCCTGTCTGTCTCACTCAAGGGTTGTCTGTCCTTCTGTCTGTCTCACTCGGGGGTTATCTGTCCTGTCTGTCTCACTCCGGGGTTGTCTGTCCTTCTGTCTGTCTCACTCCGGGGTTGTCTGTCCTGTCTGTCTGTCTGTCTCACTCCGGGGTTGTCTGTCCTTCTGTCTGTCTCACTCCGGGGTTGTCTGTCCTGTCTGTCTCACTCCGGGGTTGTCTGTCCTTCTGTCTGTCTCACTCCGGGGTTGTCTGTCCTTCTGTCTGTCTCACTCCGGGGTTGTCTGTCCTTCTGTCTGTCTCACTCCAGGGTTGTCTGTCCTTCTGTCTGTCTCACTCCGGGGTTGTCTGTCCTTCTGTCTGTCTCACTCCAGGGTTGTCTGTCCTTCTGACTGTCTCACCCAGGGTCAGATCTGTCCACTCCGAGATGTTGTCCTCCCGTTTCTTCTTCTGCCTGCCTGTTCTTCTCCTTGCTCCCAGCACTGTTCCCTGCAGGAAGGTCTTGGCCAGTCCTGATGATCGCGAGATGTGGCCATTCCACTTCTGCACAGTGGTCAGTAGATCATCACGTTACCCAGTGCCTTGCTCGACTCTTCTGCACACTTCATCGTTTGTGATGTGGCCCCTGTTTGTGATGCAAAGAATCTTCCGAGAGTATTCTAATCTCTGTGGCCTGTTATTTTATTCTAAGTTCAGCTGTCAACGTTCATGTCTCGCAGACATACAGCTATATGGAAATGACAAGAGAGCGCATCAGACTGAACTTTGAGCTGAGCATGATGTTGCTGTCATTCCAGACAGGCCTCAAAAGTTCTGTCAGCGCTGTTGTTGTCTGAGCGATCCAGGGGAGTATATCTGGCTCGAATCCTTCGTCCGAATGATTGCTCTTCCGAGATATACTACTTGAAGCTTTGGGTGGTTTCCAGTTTTATCACCGTTGACTCTGATATCGGTGCTGATGCCAACGGAGTTGTTGGTCATCAGTTTTGTTGTTTTTTTGTTGTTGTTGTTTTTTTTCTTGCGCTGATGCCATAAGCTGCAGATGTTTTGTCAGAGCATCACCACCACCGTCACCCCTCCTCTTTCTCTTTCTCTCTCTCTCTCTCTCTCTCTCTCTCGCGCACACACACACACACACACACACACACACACACACACACACATATATATATATATATATATATATCTATCTTTTTATACACACACGCGCGCGCATACTCACACACACACACACACACACACACACACACACACACACACACACACACACACACACACACACACAATTCACACACACGAACTTCTCTTACTTTCTTTCTTTTCTTTTCTTTTCTTTTTTTTTTTTTTTTTTTAATCACTTTTGAGCAAATCAGTTTTTACGCATTCGTGTAAACTCTCGTCACGATTCAGCCATAGGATGTAACGGTTCCGTTTTTGTTTTTTGTTTTCTTGTTGTTGTTTTCTTCTTCTTCTCTTGAAGAAGTTGCTAACGCGCCGGCGAGCAATGATGGGTGTGTCGGCCTTAGGAAGCATTTTATTGGCTCTGATATCATACGATTGGCGCAATCAACAGGCTACTTACGTTGGTTTTTATTTCAGGTTTAAATAGCAAGGAGGTTTTTGGTTCTTTGGATTTTTTCTTTCTTTCTTTCTTATTCCTCTTTCCTTTTTTTTTTCAAATAAAAAATATGAGAGCTTGTGAGTTTGAAATACGATTTCATTTCTGACTTGTGATGGAAGGAGTAAGGCAGGAGAAAGGGGGGAAAAGGGGTGTGGGTGTGGGTGTGGGGAGGGGAGGGGAGGGGAGGTTTATTTCACAATCGTCACGTGTTCTCTCTGTTTCTACGTGATATTTTTTTGTGAGTTGCTGTGTCCGTGTGTGTGTGTGTGTGTGTGTGTGTGTGTGTGTGTGTGTGTGTTTAGCACACCATACACATGCGCGCGCGAACGGAACGCGCACGCACGCGCGCACATCCACACTCATGCACACGTGCGTGTGTATGCGTGTGCATGCATGAGTGTGTGTGCGTGCGTGTACACACACACACACAAACACACACATACACACACACACTCATACACACACACACACACACACACACACTCACACACACACAAGGAAAGATAGGGGAGCGAGCGACAGGGCACGGTGTGTGAGTGTATGTGTGGGGGGGGGGAGGGGAAGGGGGAGGACGTGGGGGGGTCGGAGAGGGGAAGGAGCCGGGGAGAGGTGGGTGGGGGGCGGGGGGGGGGGGGGGGGGGGGGAAGATGCACACGTGAGAGCACATGCGTGCGCGCGCGTGTGTGTGCATTTCTCAAGGCAGCGGAAAGTTACTGACATCGCTGCGTAGTCGGGGTTACGGTTTGATCCAGTTTGCGTCTGGTTTGCGCTTGCGGAGGGCAGAACTGAGGAAAAGGCTACGCCATTTGTATCAGATCGTTATTAATGTCAGGATTGATCAAAGCACGTGGTACAGGGCCGTATTACACGCCGCAACCAATATTTGTTGTTATGAAATGAAATAAATGGAATATGAAAAAAAAGGGGAAAAAAAAAACACGCAAAAAAACGTTCACCGAATTTACCGGTTAATGTGGCTAATACCATAATTATTAGCAAAGGGTTTGCGTGTTTATTACCCGTATGCTTTGCCTGGCTGGTCAGAATTGGTTTTGTTTTGTCTTGTCTTGTCTTGTCTTGTTGTGTCTCGTCTTGTCTTGTCTTCTGTAGGTATTCAGTAGGCTGCTGAAACCAGGACTAATGTTGAATGAATCACGTGGGTTGTATCGTATCGTATAGCTCGCGGCTCAGCTGTACAGGTTTTCGTCACACCATTTTGAGTTAACTTTGTCCTTTGTCCTGGTACAGAGTCAGTGTGTGTGTGTGTGTGTGTGTGTGTGTGTGTGTGTGTGTGTGTGTGTGTGTGTGTGTGTGTGTGTGTGTTACTTACTATGCATTGCATTGTATATTATATTGGATTGTGTTGTGTCACATTTTGTTGCACGTTTTGTTCTGTGTGCCAGTGTACGTGTTTTAACCATTCAAATGGGTTGTGTCTACAGATAAAATTATTGGCAAGAAACAAGCCTTTTGTTGCCCGTGGGTTCTTTTTCCGTGCATTAAATCCATTGCTGCGCATGGGACATCGGTTTATCGTCTTAGTCCGAAAGACTAGCATCCGGACTGCCACTCAAAGTCTAGGTAGAAGGAGGTGGGGTGGGCGGGGTGGGGGGGTGTAGAGGCATAAAAATCTCGATCCACACTCGTGTCTCAAACCCGTACACACTCGCTTCCGAGTCGGGATCCTAACCACTGGTCCACCGCGACATCAACTGTAATGATCGTGGTTCAACGTTTGTCTTCACTGCAAACTTCTGACCACCATCGCTGAAATAATTTTCAGGTGACACTGTTATTATTGTGAAAGGAAAAAAACAACCTAATTAAACGAGATTTAAAAAAAAAAAAAAAAAGAGACTCTAATCACAATTATTGGTCAGAAATATGACAAGTAATTAGTCCCTCCATCTTGTATTAGTTCTTTAATGGAATATCATTTGAGATAACGTATGTATGTTCGCGATCCTGTAATTATTGGTTGGGCTTGACCTTGGCTGAAAGTTGCACTGTGTCCAGAATAAAAAATAAAGGAAACAAAATCTCTCTCTCTCTCTCTCTCTCTCTCTCTCTCTCCCCTCCCCCCCCCCCCCCTCCCCACACACACACGTGTGACATCTGACATGAAACATTTTACGAAATCCAACACAGTGAAACAACCACCCCATACAACACAACACATGACAACGCCAAACAATACATTCAACATTAATTTGACGACATAATGAAATGTCATCTCCAGAGAATATACAGCATAAAAATGATTATGATAACACATGAATCTCTCAGAGATGTAATTCCTGATAATTATTATAGAGGGTTACATATTGGCAGGCCTGCTGTTGTTGCACACATTGTTCATGACATTTCTTTCTTTTTTTTTCCCCCCTTTTCGTGACACAGACGACCTTCACCTATGTGATCATTGGATGCCGAGTGCAGCCAGCGCCTCTCACCTCAAAGGGCAATAGGTCAACCATCAGCTGCAACATAAAGCTGACGTCATCGTGACAGAAGAACAAACATCAGCACGAAGGAATGACAAAAGTCTGCTTAAAATATACATTAAAAAAAAAAAAAAAAAAACCAAAAAACAAAAAAAAACCACCTTACCTGCTGTTTTGCAATGTATCTAACATAGTTATTGATATTTTTTGCACTTTTAAAGTTCTCTTCTGTTAATCTAATTGTTTACTTATCTATTTTGTTTGTCTTTGTCGTGAGTGGGGAAAAACAAGTTTGATTTCTTATGTTTTGTTTTCCAAAGGCGTAAAACAAAAAAGAAAAAAAACAAACAACAGATGTCATTGTCGTAAATTTTGATTATTCATACAATGTCGGTTCTGTACCAAAATGTTGAATTTGATAGTATCTTTTTTCCCTTTATCCAAAGTTAAAAAAAAAAAAAAAAGTTCATGGCAACGATGGTATTGATGAAAAAAAGAAGAAAAAAGCATCATCATCTATTTTCTTGCTGGGTATCTTTGGCATGTGAGGGCGGAATAGAGTCTGTGCCATGTTCTGTGTCAGGAATTGTCAGCCGACCATCGGGCGAGACCGCAGTACGTATGCCTTGCATGGGCTGTTTGAGGAAGCGCGCGTCAGACTTCAAGAATAGACTGGAATCTGATGGAAATGTCTGTTCTAAATTAATCTGATACGCGAAATACGCGTCCCATGGAATCACCCCTGAATCACGAGTGTTATTTTGCAACAGGCTTCCTAAAAAAAAATCCGGAATGTTCTGTGACTTTATCTCATTTTATTTTTGTGGCTCCAACATTGTCAGACGAAAAGGGAAAGCACGTTAATTGATGACATGACATTGACAGGGAAAGGGCGCGCAGATCACCGGCACACATACACACACACACGCACACACACACACACACACACACACACACACTCACACACACACACACACACACACACACACACACACACACACACACACACACACACACTCACACACAGACACAGATATACAGAGACACACAGAGACACACACAGAGACACAGACACAGATACACAGAGGCACAGAGACACACATACACACAGATACACAGAGATACACACAGATACACAGACATTGGCTATGGACAAAAGACAAAGTAATTAAGACTGGAAAGGGAAATAGGCTATGGACAAAAGACAAAGTAATGAAGACTGGAAAGGGAAATAGGCTATGGACAAAAGACAAAGTAATGAAGACTGGAAGGGGAAATAGGCTATGGACAAAAGACAAAGTAATTAATACTGGAAAGGGATATAGGCTATGGACAAAAGACAAAGTAATTAAGACTGGAAAAGGAAATAGGCTATGGACAAAAGACAAAGTAATTAATACTGGAAAGGGATATAGGCTATGGACAAAAGACAAAGTAATGAAGACTGGAAAGGGAAATAGGCTATGGACAAAAGACAAAGTAATTAAGACTGGAAAAGGAAATAGGCTATGGACAAAAGACAAAGTAATTAATACTGGAAAGGGATATAGGCTATGGACAAAAGACAAAGTAATGAAGACTGGAAAGGGAAATAGGCTATGGACAAAAGACAAAGTAATGAAGCGTGGAAAGGGATATAGGCTATGGACAAAAGACAAAGTAATGAAGACTGGAAAGGGATATTGGCTATGGACAAAAGACAAAGTAATGAAGACTGGAAAGGGATATAGGCTATGGACAAAAGACAAAGTAATGAAGCGTGGAAAGGGATATAGGCTATGGACAAAAGACAAAGTAATGAAGCCTGGAAAGGGATATTGGCTATGGACAAAAGACAAAGTAATGAAGACTGGAAAGGGATATAGGCTATGGACACAAGACAAAGTAATGAAGACTGGAAAGGGATATAGGCTATGGACACAAGACAAAGTAATGAAGACTGGAAAGGGATATTGGCTATGGACACAAGACAAAGTAATTAAGACTGGAAAGGGACATAGGCTATGGACACAAGACAAAGTAATGAAGACTGGAAAGGGATATAGGCTATGGACAAAAGACAAAGTAATGAAGACTCGAAAGGGATATAGGCTATGGACACAAGACAAAGTAATTAAAACTGGAAAGGGAAATAGGCTATGGACAAAAGACAAAGTAATGAAGACAGGAAGGGGACATTGGTTATGGACAAAAGACAAAGTAATTAAAACTGGAAAGGGATATAGGCTATGGACAAAAGACAAAGTAATGAAGCCTGGAAAGGGATATTGGCCAATGACAAAAGACAAAGTAATGAAGACTCGAAAGGGATATAGGCTATGGACAAAAGACAAAGTAATGAAGACAGGAAGGGGATATTGGCTATGGACAAAAGACAAAGTAATGAAGACAGGAAAGGGACATTGGCTATGGACAAAAGACAAAGTAATGAAGACTGGAAGGACAAAGGCTATGGACAAAAGACAAAGTAATGAAGACAGGAAAGGGACATAGGCTATGGACACAAGACAAAGTAATGAAGACAGGAAGGGGACATTGGCTATGGACAAAAGACAAAGTAATGAAGACAGGAAGGGGACATTGGCTATGGACAAAAGACAAAGTAATGAAGACTGGAAAGGGACATTGGCTATGGACAAAAGACAAAGTAATGAAGACAGGAAGGGGACATTGGCTATGGACACAAGACAAAGTAATGAAGACTGGAAAGGGACATAGGCTATGGACACAAGACAAAGTAATGAAGACAGGAAGGGGACATAGGCTAAAGTGACTAGAATCGTGCGGTCTGCATGCGTGTGAGTGTGCGTGTGTGCACATGCGTGTCTGTATGCGTGTGTTTGTGTACGTATTTGTGTGTGTTCGTCTCTCTCTCTCTCTCTCTCTCTCTCTCGCTCTCTCTCTCTCTCTCTCTCTCTCTCTCTCTCTCTCTGTCTCTCTCCACATAGTTGTCATGAGAGAGAGTATCTTGTATCTCGCATCTCTCCCTTTGTGAGCAGTGTGTGTGTGTGTGTGTGTGTGTGTGTGTGATAAGCTTACCTTCCTGGCTGCCTACACCTGTATCCTCACGTGCAAATTTGTACTCAGTGCATGCGCGCACGCGAAAGTTAGGGAATATTTCATGGCCGAATAAAATGTATATAAACAAGAGAAGCAAGGCCTTTAGTACTCACTAGTGATACACCTTTGTTCAGTAAAGGAATCATTAGGGGGGAAAAGGAAATTTAAAAAGAATCGTTAAAATGTCTTCTGTACTAAATATCAATAACCTTAGGAGAAACAAAGGGCATGTTTGTGGGATCGAACCATGTATGTTCAGTTCGGAAGCACGTTGATTTACTCACAGCCCTACAGCGCGTCTGACGTCATACGCGATAAAGATATTGTACTAACACCGTTTAAATCACCTTTTTTTTTCTTCTTATCATATATATTTCGATTATTCAAAAAATTATGTTTAATTCGGAGATAAGAGATGTTGGACACCGCAACGTGTAGCTATTTTTTCTAGATCTGCACAGATCAGTCTACACAAGGCTGACCGAAACTGAAACGGTCGATTCACTTTTTTTCTTTCATGTTTATTCTAGTCCAATTCAATGTCCACTTTAGAATATTCATATGCAGTAAACGTGTCGATGGTGTAAACTTGTCGATGGTGTAGTTAGTGTCATTGTATGTGTTCTGTCCAGATTTGCTGTTTCTTTTCTTTTAATTGCGAACAAGAAAAACGATGTCATACCGTCTTCTAACAAAACACAACCCAAACTCTGACACCTGGGAAGCGCGATTACGGTGCTTTTGGATCCGGATGGAGTCTCGATGAGATAGAGCGTTAATGATCCGGAAATACGGCTTAATTCGGAAGACTTGCAACTTATTATTGGCATGCCTGTTTTTTTTTCCTACTATGTTTAATCCAAAGTTTGTATTGGCAGACAAAGTATTTCCAAAGAAAATAGATTTGTTAAAGTTTACCATGGACACACAGACACACACACAGACACACGCACAGACACACAGACACAGACACACACACACACACA
>NC_134895.1:24728812-24733812 GCF_041734735.1 Babylonia areolata
TGATAGCTTCGGTGCTGTCAGTGCTGTCAATAGTGTGATAGCTTCGGTGCTGTCAATAGTGTGATAGCTTCGGTGTTGTCACTAGTGTGATAGCTTTGGTGTTGTCAATAGTGTGATAGCTTTGGTGCTGTCAATAGTGTGATAGCTTTGGTGTTGTCAACAGTGTGATAGCTTTGGTGCTGTCAGTGCTGTCAATAGTGTGATAGCTTCGGTGCTGTCAATAGTGTGATAGCTTCGGTGCTGTCAACAGTGTGATAGCTTTGGTGTTGTCAACAGTGTGATAGCTTTGGTGTTGTCAATAGTGTGATAGCTTCGGTGTTGTCGATAGTATGGCGCCATGTATTGATGGTAGCTTTTGGTGCCTGTCAGTACAATGGCCATGTATTGATGACAGCTTTTGGTGGTGCCTGTCAATAGACTGACCGTGTATTGATAGCTTTTGGTGCCTGTCAGTAGAATGGCCATGTATTGATGATAGCTTTTGGTGGTGCCTGTCAATAGACTGACCGTGTATTGATAGCTTTTGGTGCCTGTCAGTAGAATGACCATGTATTGATGATAGCTTTTGGTGGTGCCTGTCAATACAATGGCCAGTGTATTGATGATAGCTTTTGGTGGTGCCTGTCAGTACAATGGCCATGTATTGATGATAGCTTTTGGTGGTGCCTGTCAATAGAATGACCATGTATTGATAGCTTTTGGTGCCTGTCAGTAGAATGACCATGTATTGATGATAGCTTTTGGTGGTGCCTGTCAATAGAATGACCATGTATTGATGATAGCTTTAGGTGGTGCCTGTCAATAGTATGGTCGTTTATTAATAGCTTTTGGTGCTGTCCAAATGTGATGCCACGCATTTGGCAGTTTGAAGGGAAGGGACGTTTACCTGCCCCCCAAACTCTCCAAGCACAAGGGGAGCTGACACAGCCACAGCCACAGCCACTCACTGCTGTGGCAGTCAGACCCCATGGTGTCATGACGTCACTCCGTGGCCCAGCTATCGGACAGGGGCAGGCAGACACTGGGTGCAGTACCCGTAAACAAACTATTTGCTTCGGGGGTGACGGCCGGGGTGCACTTTATGCCGCTGGCGTGCATGCTTCTCTGGTTGACTGGTTTGGCCCAGCGGCGGGTTGGTAGGGTGGGGCTTGTTAAGCTGGTTGTGTTTGTTGGTTTGTTTGTTTGTTGGTTGGTTGGTTTGTTTGTTTGTTTATCGCTTGACGTCATCGTTGTTATTGTTTTGTGTGTTTGTACTGGCGTGCTGAATCGTCAGTTAGAGGGCAGCTCTTAAGACGTGGCGTGGGGTGTGTTGACTCTTTACTGCTTATTTCATTTATTTGTTTATCTTTTTATTTATTTATTTATTTATTTATCATCATTATTATTATCATTAGTAGTAGTAGTAGTAGTTGTTGGTGTTGTTGTAGGTGTAGACAGTTCTAATTTTTATGGTGGGGGCGGGAGTGGGGGTTGTAGCTTTCTGTGGTATTGACGATGATTATTGTTCTTCCGTCTATTTTATTAACCAGTTAGCTGCGAAGGTTGCTCGGTGATTGTTACGTGTGTGTGTGTGTGTGTGTGTGTGTGTGTGTGTGTTGAACAGCAGGTGTGGTGCAGCGATTGTGAAAGTGAAGGTGGTGGGTGCAGGCCACATTCTGAACTGGGCCAATCCTGCGTAACAAATCCGTTTTCAACACTCGGTGCCAGGATAAAATAGATGCACCTCTCATTACAGGACAACTATACAACCCACATTACCAGGACAACTATACGTCCCTCAGTACAGGACAACTACACGTCCCTCAGTACAGGACAACTATACAACCCTCAGTACCAGGACATCTGTACAACCCTCAGTACAGGACATCTGTACATTCCTCAGTACAGGACAACTATAGATCCCTCAGTACAGGACATCTATACAATCCTCAGTACAGGACAACTATACATCCTTCAGTACAGGACAACTATACAACCCTCAGTACAGGACAACTATACAACCCTCAGTACAGGACAACTATACAATCCTCAGTACAGGACAACTATACAATCCTCAGTACAGGACATCTATACAATCCTCAGTACAGGACAACTATACGACCCTCAGTACAGGACAACTATACATCCCTCAGTACAGGACAACTATACAACCCTCAGTACAGGACAACTATACATCCCTCAGTACAGGACATCTATACGACCCTCAGTACAGGACAACTATACAACCCTCAGTACAGGACATCTATACGACCCTCAGTACAGGACAACTATACAACCCTCAGTACAGGACATCTATACGACCCTCAGTACAGGACAACTATACAACCCTCAGTACAGGACAACTATACAACCCTCAGTACAGGACATCTATACGACCCTCAGTACAGTGCCAGGGCAAATAATCATAAACAACTTGAAAGTCAACGCCAAGAGTCCACCTCCTCCCCTCATCTCGACAGTTTGGGCATGTGTGTCCATGTTACAGATGATTTTTGACTCACTTGTGTAAACAAAGTGAGTCTATGTTTTAACCCGGTGTTCGGTTGTGTGTGTGTGTGTGTGTGTGTGTGTGTGTGTGTGTGTGTGTGTGTCCGTGGTAAACTTTAACATTGACATTTTCTCTGCAACTACTTTGTCAGTTGACACCAAATTTGGCATAAAAATAGGAAAAATTCAGTTCTTTCCAGTCATCTTGTTTAAAACAATATTGCGCTTCTGGGATGGGCACAAAAAAGTAAAGAATGAAGCCTAATTATATGCAAACTGCATTTACTGTTATATTTATATTTTTTGTATTCTCTAAACTTGGCACTTTGATCTGATATTCTGACCCAACAGCTAGAGCAGTCATTATTATCATTTTTGGTTCAAACAGGAACTTCTTTTGCTAAGCATGGTAGTTTTATTTATTTTGCAAACGTTTTGGTGCAGATAGTAAAAAATGGAAATTACTATGTAATGCTAGTGGAGTTAATTTGCTTTAAACTGATCTTTCTCATCTTAAACATTACATTTTGAAACAAGAGAGACAAGGCCTTCAAGACTCACTTGTGATGCACTTTTTTTTTTTAAATGCAAGCTTTTTATATATTGAGTATAATTTCAAAATGTAATGTTTAAGATGAGAAAGATCAGTTTAAAGCAAACTAAGTTCCCCAGCAGAGTAATTTCCCAAAACGTTTGCAATAAATAAAACTTCCATGCTTAGCAAAAGAAGTTCCTGTTTGAACAAAAAAATGATAATAATGACAGATCTTTTGTTGGGTCGAATATCAGATCAAAGTGCCAAGTTTAGAGAATACAAAAAATATAAATATAACAGTAAATGCATTATACTCAATACATAAAAAGCTTGGCTTTTTAAAAAAAAAAGTGTATCACAAGTGAGTCTTGAAGGTCTTGCCTTTCTTGTTTTTCTTCCAATATCCGCTTTAAAAAAATCCCAACAAACCCAAAACAACCCTTGACATTCCAAACACCTGTTCTTTACTTCGACGTGTCACTAGCGGCTGCCCACAGGCAAATGGACCACCGGCGGTCCTGTGTTCAAAGCTGTCTCCTCTGAAGCTGTCTCCTCTGAAAGTTAAGTCCATCCTTCTTACATTTCCCTTTTTTTCCTTTCTTTCTTTCCTTCCTTCTTTTAGGCGGTTATCAAGCTCTGTCTGTCTGTCTGTCTGTCTTTCCCTCTCTCTCCGCATGGTGGGGAAGAGGTAGGTAGGAGGAGGAAGAGAGGGAGAGGGAGAGAGTGTATGTATTCCTATCCTCTTTAATAGACCCATATTTATGATGATAATAATAATAATAATAATAATAATAGTATACAGTTAATTCATTCATTCTGTTTGCCTTGAAGGCTGCATGTAAATGAACATTCGCGTTTCTTCCACTTCTCTCAATAAACAATTAGATTAGAAATAAATGTTTATGTGCATCTCTCTCTCTCTATCTATCTATCTGTCTATCTGTATGTTTCTCTCTTTCTATGTCTATCTGTCTCTCTCTCTCTTTGTCTCTGTCTGTCTGTCTCTCTCTCTGTCTCCTTCTTCAGAAACCCAGTTAAAAAAAAAAAAAAAAACTGAACGAACGAAACAACACAAAAACAACACACACACACACACACACACACACACACACACACACACACACACACACACACACACACCTCAATAAATATTCAAATTAGTTAAAAATGTCGCTGTCCCTCTGTCGTTGACTCTGTCTCTGTGTCTGTCTATATGTCTGTCTGTCTGTCTGTCTTTCTCTCTCTCGCTCTCTCTCTCTCTCTCTCTCTCTTTCTCTCATCTATCTATCCAGCACCATCTCCATCTATCCCACATTCTCTCTCTCCGCCTCTGTCTGTCTGTCTGTCACTGTCTCTGTCTCTGTCTCTGTCTCTCTCTCTCTCTCCTCTCTCTCTCTCTCTCTCTCTCTCTCTCAAGCACAACAAACAACAATAACAACAAAACTTTTCTCCTTTCTTTCGGTCTTCAACTCAGACACATCCCATTACGATTCAGCGTCGTCAATAAAATATTTATCACCGAGTCTTTTCATTCCATTTCATTTTAGTTTTGTTTCATTTTAGTTTACCATCAAGTTTTACTGAGCGCAGCCAAATTGAAACCCTATGCAACCCCCCCCCCTCCCCCTCCCCTCCCTCCTCCCACCACCCTTCCTTCTCCGCCACTGTCCAGCCCCACCACCCCTTTCCAGGCCATTATTGTCCATCCACCTCCTCCTCCACCTCCACCTCCTCCACCTCTTTCTCCTCCACCACCTCCTCCTCTTCCTCCTCCACCTCCTCCTCCACCTCCACCTACTCCTCCACCTCCACCTCCTCCTCCACCTCCACCTACTCCTCCACCTCCACCTCCTCCTCCACCTCCACCTCCTCCTCCACCTACTCCTTCACCTCCTTCACCTCCACCTCCTCCTCCACCTCCTCCTCCACCTCCTCCACCTCCACCTCATCCACCTCCTCCTCTTCCTCCTCCACCTCC
>NC_134895.1:24741312-24748812 GCF_041734735.1 Babylonia areolata
CACAGGTCCTTAACATGCCAGTGTTCCAAAGAAGGTCCTGAACATGTCATTGTTCAGAAGAAGGTCCTGAACATGCCAGTGTTCCACAGGTCCTTAACCTGCCAGTGTTCCAAAGAAGGTCCTGAACATGCCAGTGTTCCACAGGTCCTTAACATGTCAGTGTTCCACAGGTCCTTAACCTGCCAGTGTTCCAAAGAAGGTCCTGAACATGCCAGTGTTCCACAGGTCCTTAACCTGCCAGTGTTCCAAAGAAGATCCTGAACATGCCAGTGTTCCAAATGTCCGTAACGTGCCCGTGTTCAGAAGAAGGTCCTTAACATGCTAGCGTTCCAAACGAAAGAAGGTCCTTAACATGCCAGTGTTCAGAAGAAGGTCTTTAACGTGCCCGTGTTCCAGAGAAGGTCTTAACATGCCACCGTTCAGAAGGAATGCTAGGATCAGTGAGGTGGAGGTAAGTGGGGTCAGGGCAGGGGGTTAGGTGTGGGAGGTGGAGTTGTGGAGGGATGGAGGGGGGAGGTGCAGGGGGTCGGCAGGCGAGGGGGGGGGGGAGGTACTTGAATATATCTATTTTGGAACTGATTTGTTTTCAGTGATCTTATCTGTCATGACTTTGATGAGGACATTTAATTGGACAGGTGAAACAAAATTTTGTTTGTTTGTTTGTTGTTGTTGCTATTGTTTCTTCTTCTTTTTCTTCTCCTTCTCTGGAACAGATGTATCTTGTCTTCTTCTGACTTTTCCCCCCACAGTGTCCGAAAAGAAAGCGCACAAGACTCTCGCCTTATTTTCTTTTTTACGTGAGGGTCTTTGACATTGGCCTTTGACAGGGTCTTTAACTCTCTCCATACGAACGGCGAAAGAAACGACGTTAACAGCGTTTCTCCCCAATTACCACCATCAAAATATTGCAAGCGGAAGGCTCTTACACTGAAGAGGTGAATGTTGACAAAGAATACCACAAGTCTGACGACGGAAGCTAAAGGTTGGGTCATTCAGACACCCACTGGACATCCGTGGGGTCTGTGTAGAGGAGAAGAGAGGACTGGCCGTACTGAGTGAGTTAAGGGGCTTTATTCATCAGGGGAACAGTGGACTGATGCGAAATAATTTCCATTGTAGGTATGATTACTGGCTGCGGTGGCTCAGAGGAGAAATTATGTACTGGGGGCAAAGCTTCTTAAAATACAATAACTTTCGCTTCATATTGTTAACGCGGTTTTGTCGAAAGATTAATGCTTTATGCATAATGTTGCTAGTCGTTTCTTTAAACATCCATTCGAACTGGATATAAAAGGTTAAAACTGGACATGGGCGGTGGACGGAAGAAGTTTAAAGGAAATGGTTCATTTTGAAGTGTTTTTATCTATTTTATTTTTTCATCATGTAGGTCAATAGAAAGAGAAGGAGTATTTTCTGGTTTTTGGTCTTTTGTTCTGATTTAGTCTTTAAGGGGAAAGGAATCAGATTCAATCAATTACCTTTGGATCTTAAGGACAATTTTCAACCCTAAGGACCTTTCAATAACATCTCGCGCTTGTGCGCGTAGTGCGCGCGCGCGCGCGCGTTCCCCCCCGGACGACCTTCACCTGCCTGACGACCCATATCAGAATAGCAAATCCTGGAAGGAGAGAAGGGGAAAGTGACATAAGTGCTGACTGTGGCGCCGCGTCAGATAAAGCGGCGACTGACCCGGACGGGTTCAAAGGCAGGGTGCTCTCCACATAGGCCCGAGGTTGAGAGCACCCTGTCTGCAGTGTTCGACAGCCAAGATATGTGTGTGCAGGACTTTGTGACGTCTGTGCTTCCCTTCCCCAACACCCTTCTGTGTGTGTGTGTGTGTGTGTGTGTGTGTGTGTGTGTGTGTGTGTGTGTTGTGGTTTGTTTTGGTTGACGACGAAACTTGGTTTCACTGGTGGTGGTGGTGGTGGTGGTGATGGTGGTGGTGGTGGTGGTAAAATGATTATAAAGCACCTGTCGCTTTAGTCTTTCTTCTTTTTTTTCCTTTTTCTTCTTGTGACTTGTGTGTGTGTGTGTGTGTGTGTGTGTGTGTGTGTGTGTGTGTCTGTCTGTCTGTGTGAGTGTGTTTGTCTGTCAGTTTGCAGATAAACTTACATACAGGTGTTAAGGATTGTTTCCACCTATATCTGTCTCTATGCGTCTCTTAAAAATGATCATGCATTAATTTTCTGTCTGTTTGCTTGTCTGTCTGTCTGTGTGCTTGTATGTCTGTCTGTCACGCTAAATTTTGCTGTGCCATCAGTCTATTGAAACGGACACAGACACAGACGCACGCAGACACACATACACACTCACCCGCGCGCACGCGCACTTTTTCATACTCACGCAACCACTCCAAAACAGGCACGCACGGAACACACACACACACGTGAAGCTTTATATGTGTGGGGGGCCGCGGGGGTTGATTTGAAAGAGAGAGTATATATATATATATATATATATATATATATATATATATATATATATATATATAATAAGTATTCACATAGCGCTGAATCGTGTGCATCAAAGCGCTTTCACACCAGTCATTCACACGCATGCATAAGACAGATATGACAGCTATTTTTAAAACAGTTTTATTGTAAATTCTGATTATCATTATGGGTACATATTATTAGGTATCACCCAGGTTTCACAAAAATGTATAAAAAAAAAATAAATAAATAAATAACACACACACACACACACACACACACACACTTCATGCACCGGTTAGACACACACACACTCTTCATGCACCGGTTAGCATGGAAACGATTTAAAATGGCCCTCCTCCCCTAAAAAGCTCTACAACTACAAAATTATTATAGATACTTCCGTTTTTCTTTTCGTTTTTAATTTATTATTATCTTAACTCACTTTCTACGTTGGGATACCCTTATGTCTAAAACACTGAATTTTAAAAAAAAACCAACAACAAAGAAACAAACAAACAAACAAAAAACAAAACACACTTCTGTTCTTGATTTTATTAAAAAACAAAACAAAAAAACAAAACAAAAAAAACTGTGACAAAAGAACTTTCACTTTGACTCGGCTACGCACAAGAGGGGTAAGTGTGGGTGTTTGAGCGAATGTGATTTATTTATTTTTGTTTTCTCTCATTCTTTCCAAAAAAAAAAGCTTGAAATAATGAGGAGATTTGTAATAGCGGATTAGTAAGGTTTGGAAAGGAAGGGGGGGGGGGGGGGGGGGGGGGGGGGGGGGGGGGGGAATAAAGGGAAACAGTTGTTAGTGCCTCACTGCTGTCTCTTTTGCTGGTTTGTCTGTGTGGGTGAATAAAGTCTTGAATTAATTGTAAATTTCTTGTTGTGGGCTGCAATATATTGAGCGTGCGAGAATCCGGAGACCCATATTTTTTCACTCACTTGTATAAACAAAGTGAGTTTGTTTTAACCCGGTGTTCGGTTGTCTGTCTGTGTGTGTGTGTTTGTGTGTTTCTGTGTTCGTGGTAAACTTTAACATTGACATTTTCTCTGCAAATACTTTGTCAGTTGACACCAAATTAGGCATAAAAATAGGAAAAATTCAGTTCTTTCCAGTCATCTTGTTTAAAACAATATTGCACCTCTGGGATGGGCACAAAAAATATAAAAACAAATGCAGCCTAATTATATGCAGATGGATTTACTGTTATATTTATATTTTTTGTATTCTCTAAACTTGGCACTTTGATCTGATATTCTGACCCAACAACCAGAGCAGTCATTACTATCATTTTTTGTTCAAACAGGAACTTCTTTTGCTAAGCATGGAAGTTTTATTTATTTTGCAAACGTTTTGGTGCAGAGGGTAAAAAAGGAAAAATACTCTGTAATTAATGCTAGGGGACTTAATTTGCTGTAAACTGATCTTTCTCATCTTAAACATTACATTTTGAAATTATACTCAATACATAAAATGCTTGGATTAAAAAAAAAAAAAAAGTGTATCACAAGTGAGTCTTGAAGGCCTTGCCTCTCTTGTTTTTCTTTTATCGGATTGCGCGGGGCCGGTCGGGTTGTAACAAGGTGGGTCCTCAACCTTTTACTGGTCACGTGACACTAAGATTCAAGGGAAGAAAAGAGAGTGAGAGAGAAAGAAAGAAAGGAACGAAAGTTTTTGTTCCTGCCCAGGTGAAGCAGCAGCAAAGAAGTCATCTTTTTTTTTTTAACCGAGAAATGTAATGTTTGGAAACACCATAAACTATACAGAGAGACTGAGACAAACACTGGTGGGTTATTCAGAAATTTACAGACCCCATTAATTTTGAATGAGGTGAATTAGTTCTACATCACTAACACAAACAAGGGCAATATAGACGCAACATACATAACATAAGCAAGGGGCAGTAATGTGAATAAAAGTGACAAAGTTGAATGGCTGCACATCCAGAATATCCTCGTTAATCGACTGTGCCATTTTAGGTGGTTTGTGGACACATCGCTGATTTTTAAAATGTTTGTATTAATTTGTTTTTCATGTAACCGTGTTGTAGTGAACTGAGTGGTATTTACACAAAGGGGATGGTACAAAAAAAACCCAAAAAACAAAAACAAAAACAAAAAAAACCTACTGAATTACCGAATAGAAACCGAAAGGATAGTAAAGATCCACGCGTAGGCCAAGAATAATATTATGTAGAGGCCAGTCACGAAAGGGTTTTTCTGTTATTTTATTACAATATTAAGTAAAGGAGGAGAAAAGAAAAGTATAATACAGTTCAGTAGAATATTAGGCAGCTGACTGTGTGTGAGACACGCTTATGTGTGCTTGGGAGTGGCACCTCCAAAAATGACCGGCGGACGCTTAATTTAACAAATTCTAGTTTCAAAACCACTGCGCTACGAGAGTTACCTTCTCATGTCACTGGTTGGACACCGTCACTGCAGTGAAACTGTCGTCCGCTTTACGGCATGTGCTGTGAGTTGAACTACGGTTAGTAGCCAGCTGAGCACTTGGCTACATACATTTATAACATTTCTTCGTTGAAAAAAAAGGCAACAACAACACAACACGACACGAAGTCATTATTTATTTCGCGTTGATACCCGAGCAGGAAGACTTACAGCCTCCAGGTCCTAGAGAGGAGTGGCCTGCCCAGCATCGAAAGCCTGCTGAGCCAGTGCCAGCTACGCTGGACAGGACACGTTGTCCGCATGACAGACAGCACGATCCCGAAGATGCTCTTGTATGGCCAGCTGAAGGAAGGCCACCGCAAACTTGGAAGACCCTGCAAGCGTTCCAAAGACAACTTGATGACCAACCTCAAAGCCTGTGACATAGACATCGCTACCTGGGAAACTGATGTCCTTGACCGCTCTCGCTGGAGGATGTTGTGCTCTAGTGGTATAAAGACGTTTGAAAACAAGAGAACACTGGCCATTAAGGAGAAGCGTGAGCGAAGGAAGCAGGGCTCAACTTCTGGAGACGTTTTCCCTTGCAACACCTGTGGGAAGTGCTGCGCATCCAGAATCGGCCTCTTCTCCCATATGTGGACACACACTGACAGATAAGCCTGCCTGCCTACTCATCCGTCGGTCCGACGGGAGACTCCATCAAGACTTACGGCTCAGGTTTGGTGGTGAGTGATTGGATAGATTACAGGGTATGGGGTAATGATCGCAACAAACGTTTCTTTTTGTTTTTTCTTTTTCTTTTTTTCCCGCGTGGCTTCATCTGTATGTTGAGCGCCCTCTGTTTGTGTCTGTCTATCCCTCTGTATGTCTCTCTGTGAGCATTATTCTTCTTAGTATTATTATTATTATATTATTGTTATTATCGTTATCATTGTGAGCATTTACGCCTAATCTTGAAAATAAGCCCCAGGCGTTTACAAATAGAACACATGTGTAAAAATCAAAAAGGAAAAATTGAACACAAGATACAAAACATTATCAAAAATTGTTCATCCACCCCCCCACACACATCCACAATACACTCAAGCACACGCGCACGCGCACACACAAGTCATAGCATACAATTCTCAATGAATAGTACACAATCAAATATACAACCAACAGATTCTCAAACTATGAAAATTCACTCTCTCTCTCTCTCACTCTGTCTGTCTGTCTGTCTGTCTCTCTCTCTCTCCCCCTCTCTCTCTTTCTCCCTCTCTGTCCCTTTGTGAATGCTTCTCTCTCCCCTGGATTCACACACACCCCGTCTCTCTCTGACCCGAATCTTTCGTAGCGTCTGATTTACAGCTTAGCATTTGAGACCCCATAATTATCATCTTTTATCAACATATCAATATCAATGACACTGGCATGTTTGTGGGCTGTGGTTCGAACGGAACTGGGACCGATATACGTACTGGTTGTTGGGAAACGCTGTTGTGTTTGGGGGGACATCTTTGTTGTGCATATAATAAAAATATTTCTTTTTCTTTGTCTTTTCTTAAACCAAAGACATTTCTTCAGCATAATCTTTCCATTTTTATCAATAAGGTAATAAGGGGACAAATGATACGAAGGAAAGAAGGAAGGAAGGAAGGAAAGAAAGGAAATAAAAGAAATAGAAACAACACATTTTACTTCAGCAGAATCTGTGTTTGAAATCTTTTTTTTTTTCTCCACCTTTTGGCCGTGTAGTTCACACTTGTGTACTTTCTGTAGTGAGCTATGTCACACACAGCGAACACAGACAACCCAGACACTGATGCCCTACTAAGGGTGTGTACATTGAACTGTTACATCCCCCGCCCCCCGAAAACGGAGTATGGCTGCCTGCATGGCGGGGGTAGAAACGGTCATACACGTTAAGCCCATTCGTGTGCATACGGGTGAACGTGGGAGTTGCAGCCCACGAGCGACAAAGAATGATAAGAAGAAGAACTGTTACATTTTTTCTCTTTGCAGTGATCAGGTCAGCGATAGCAGGTATGCACATAATACATAGCTGTTACATTCTTTTTTCTCTGCAGTGATAGAAGACATTCACATAATACATAACTGTTACAGTCTTCCTCTCTGCAGTGATAGAAGACATTCACGTAATACATAGCTGTTACAGTCTTTCTCTCTACAGTGAAGACAGACATTTACATAATACATAGCTGTTACATTCTTTCTCTCTACAGTGATGACAGACATTTACATAATACATAGCTGTTACATTCTTTCTCTCTGCAGTGATAGAAGACATTCACATAATACATAGCTGTTACATTCTTTCTCTCTGCAGTGATAGAAGACATTCACATAATACATAGCTGTTACATTCTTTCTCTCTGCTATGATAGAAGACATTCACATAATACATAGCTGTTACATTCTTTCTCTCTGCAGTGATAGAAGACATTCAAATAATACATAGCTGTTACAGTCTTTCTCTCTGCAGTGATAGAAGACATTCACATAATACATAGCTGTTACATTCTTTCTCTCTGCAGTGATAGAAGACATTCACATAATACATCGCTGTTACATTCTTTCTCTCTGCAGTGATAGAAGACATTCACATAATACATAGCTGTTACATTCTTTCTCTCTGCAGTGA
>NC_134895.1:24753812-24758812 GCF_041734735.1 Babylonia areolata
TGATCCTGGTGACAGCAAGGAACTAAGTAAAGGTCGTAATGTTTGGTTTTTCACGTCGAAAATATCTCTTTGCTTCAGGTAGATCGGATTGACTATCGCAGTTATTGTCGTCACCATAATGGAGAGACTGTGTTGTTAAGGGAGACAACATTTTGTTCTGTTTATCTGTCTATCTATCTATCTGGTACAGACGGACAGGATAACTGAAGTACACTTGATAAACGCTGAACAACAATGAAAACGACAGCAAATGCTTCACCTCGTTTGTTTTCTTTATTTTTCTTTTCTTTTTTTCTTTTTTGTTTTTGTTTTTGTTTGTTTGTTTAAACATTTTGTGTTCGCTTTCGTGTGCAGCTCTCTCAGTGAACACAGGAATTCGCTGCCCTTTTGTTTCAGGCTGAAATGCCAAGAGCGCCGTTAAATGCATCCCTGGTGACATGAAGACGTCCTCTGGTCGAATTGATAGACACAGTTCACATTTCCTGTGTCAGCTGAATTATGTCTCCCGTGTTCACGAACTCGTCGTCAGTTCTCTCTCTCTCTCTCTCTCTCTCTCTCTCTCTCTCTCTCTCTCTCGTGTTCGTGAGTATGGTTTTCAAGGCACTACATCTTTTGTCTTCATCACTTTTTCTCTTTCTGTCTGTCTGTCTTTCTCTCTCTGTCTTTGTGTCTGTCTTTGTGTCTGTCTCCATATCTCTGTCTCTCTCCCTCTCTCGTACCTAAAGACAAATTGATTTGTACTTTGAACAAAACTGGCATTCAGATATGGAAATCAAAGAAAGATAGGTATCTTTGGTTTATCTCATTCAAAAGCATATTTGAGACTGAAAACGTTCTAACAGTTACCACATATTAGTGGCACAAGATTTCGGTCAGGGACATTTGGCTTCGATGACAATAAAGTGTGCATCAAATAGAGATGACGGAAAGATTTCTGGTTTCAATATATGATATATCATTAAGTGAAAGAAAAATGTGCATTTCTGAAAATCTGATGCACCTAAAAGATATGACGTTGTTTCTGCCTTATTGTCTGATGATCAACGTATAACCCAGTCAGTGGCTAAGTTCTTATTACAAAGACAACCACACTGAGCAGACAAATACTGGCGAGGAAGATAACCATGAGTAATGTATATTTTCTTTTTGTCAAGACGGCAAGGCAGATAATCATAACTTACTGAACAACATAAGTATTAAAGCGGACAGTCCAGTTCACAATGACACAAGGACGCAACGAACAATATGACTATCAGAACGGAGAGTCCATTTCACAAGGACGCAACGAACAATATGACTATCAGAACGGAGAGTCCATTTCACAAGGACGCAACGAACAATATGACTATCAGAACGGAGAGTCCATTTCACAAGGACGCAACGAACAATATGACTATCAGAACGGAGAGTCCATTTCACAAGGACACAAGGAACACAGTCTGTATGGCAGGATTCGGTTGACGTGAGGACACATCATCATCATCAAATCAGTCGTCGTCGTCGTCATCGTCATCGTCACCGTCGTCGTCTAAAAAAAAAAAAAAAAAAAGAACAGATCACACACACACACACACACACACACACACACACACACACACACACACACACACACACACACACACACACGTGTTCGTCAGTTGCAACGCTTTTTATTTTCTTCGAGTCTTGTTTTTTGTGTGTATTTTTTTCAGACGAAACTCCATCATTATTATAAGATACACCCAACTCTCGTCACCCACCCATTGGAAAGTCCGTCCGTCCTTCTTTCGATCGGCATTTCTCTCCAATGGCTGAACAGTCGTTAAGAAAGAGGTTGCACGTGCTGTAATCACAGAGGTATAGCTCGTTACGCTTTGGGCTGAAAGGGAAAATAAGAAAGAGAAATTGAGAGAGAGACAGAGAGATGCAGAGTAGGGCCAAACGGTGGGGGGGGGGGGGGGGGCGTTTGTGGGGGGAGGAGGGGAGGGGAGGGGGCGGAGAGACAAGACAGGCAGAGACGGCGACAAAGCACACACACACACACACACACACACACACACACACACACACACACACACACACAAACAAACACACACACACACACACACACAAACAAACAAACAAACAAACACACACACACACACACACACACAAACAAACACACACACACATACACACACGTCAACTGCAACGCTTTTTTTTCAGTCTTTTTTTTTTTCTTTTTTCCTTTTTTTGTTTTGCTCATCGTCAGTCCAGACGAAACACTATATGATATACTTGTCATACACCCACTAGAAAGTCCGTCCTTCCCCGATCGGCAGTTCTCCCAAATGACTGAAAAGTCATTAAAAACACCACGCACGTGCAATAATGACAGACGTAAAAGTCATTACATTTTTGCGCGTTGAAAGGAAAATGGCAACAACAACACAAAAAAAGAAAGAGTGGGGGGGGGGGGGGGGCGGAGAGAAAGGAAAAAAAAAAGACAAGACAAGAGGCGAGAGCAAACTTAAGAAAGAAAGAAAAGAAAAGAAGGAGGAGGAGTAGGAATCGGATGTATAGTTAAAACTGGAAATAATGAGATCAGCATTACCAGTGACATGCTTTAACAAGTTACTCAAGTCACGCTTTTTTTCTTTTTTTTTCTCTCCCTCTCCCAGTCCTTTCAGCGACCAGCGTACCGTATGTCGTGTGTCAGTCACACAACGTGTCATTATTATTACTCAGACCTCGGCTGGTGCTGACACATCATCAACGTCACAATGCAAACCCCTCCTCCCACCTGTAAGGAGGCCATCCATGCTTCTTTGGCTCATCATCTTCTTTCCCACTTCCTCTTCTTCCAAACACCCCTGCCCCCCCACCCCTCAAACCCCCCACCCCTCAAACCCCCCAACTCCCACCCACCCCCCTCCCCCACCCCACTCCCCAAAAATCTCATTCCTTCCATAAAAAAATAATACGAAAAAAAAATCTTCTCTTATCGCTCTTTTTTTTTTTATTGGGGAAAGAGAGTAGAAGAAGACAGAGAGAGGAAGGTTTCCCATCATCACCAGAAAGGGAGATCAGTGAAATCGAACTCCTTGTTAGCGCCACAAAGACTTTTTGACGTTTGGCTAATACATGTCATCATCTTCATGAGACCCTCCCCCTCCCAAACACACACACACACACACACACACACACACACACACACACACACACACACACACACACACACACACCACTCACTCCCATTTCTCCTCCCCCTTTTCCTGTCTCCCTCCCTCCCTCCCTGCCTCCCTCCCCCCTCTCTCTCTGTTGTGGTGGCGGAGGCTACACCAGCATGTCAGGCCCCACCACACCCCCCACGACCACCCCTCTCTCTCTCTCTCTCTTCCCTACCCCTCCCTTCCCTTCCCACCCCCAGCCTCCATTCTCCTAACGGGATTACAATGGACTTAATTACCCACTCTCTAACCCCACAGCAACTACTCTACCCACCCCCACCCCGCCCCCCACACACCTCCCTCCCCCTTCCGTCAGTGTGCTGAAGCTCCTCCACCACTTCTCCGCCTCTCCCTCCCTCCCCCCCCCCCTCCTACCTCCCCCCTCCCTCCCGCCTTCCAATGACGGTGACAACAATGAAACGAGTAAGGATCTGGAATGGGGTTGGGGAAGGATGGGGAGTTGGGGAGGTTGGGGGTGGTCGGGAGGGAGTCTTGGGAGGGAAGATTGGGGTGTAGTGGTGGTGGAGGGTGGGTTACCCTCTTGTCATAGTTAATCACCGAGCCGGGTGCCTGCCGAGAGTACCCGACCAGCGCTTTTCTTCCTCCTCCTCCTCGACTCCACCTCCTCCTCCACCTCCTCCTCCGCCTCCTACCCGCTGTTGTTGATACCTTTCAATTAGAGGAATTAGCTCTTCCTCTGGTCTGGGTCTCTGGAGAGAGAGAGAGAGAGAGAGAGAGAGAGAGAGAGAGAGAGAGAGAGAGAGAGAGAGATGATTGGAACCCTGTAACCGCGGAAAGGGGGATAAAGGAGGTTAAGATAACGTGAATACTAGTGCTATTATTTTAAACACGGACACAAAAAAAAAAAAAAAAAAAAAGGAAAAACAAAAGAAAAAGAAGTTACCCGGTTGTGTATAGCGCTGAAAGAAATAACAAGAAGAAAGAAAAAAAGAAAAGAAAAATGACACTGCTGGTACCATTACCATTTTGAGTTCAAATTACCTCGAGGACCGATTGTTATAGTAGGTTCCGTATGTACGTCATGCAGATAGGCCTCAGATCCTTTTTTTTTTTCTTCTATTTTTCGTAGATATATGTATATAAAAGGCTTTGTTGATGCCTTGTGTCTGCTGACAGATGGTGTAGGATAACATAGGGGTGGGTAAATGACAGGCCCGAGCGGTATCAACTATACATTATACCGGACGGCTGCTCGTTCGGTTTGCTGGAACACACGGCTTGGGTGCTCAGTTCTGTACACATAATGCCACTGAAGAATTCATAATAACAAAATGATGATTTCATCATAGCGTCTTTTGCTCGGAAATAACGCTTCTTAGCTCTTTCTGTAAGATATATGTTCTGATTTTTCTTACGGGAAATAGCGCTTCTTTGTTTTCTTTCAAGTACACGTTATGATTTCTCTTACTGTGTTATAAAGCAAGTTGTTATTAAGCTTTTATCACTTTCGTATTTCAGTTCAGTCTTTTCACTTTTAAGTTAAAATTTTGCTATGTTCATACATATGTTAGACTCGACTTTTGGCTGAGAGAATGATTGGCGTGAGTGACGAGCCTTTGAATGCACATGTAATTTCCAGTCGGATTATAAAGATGTGTTGTATTGTATTGTATTGTATTGTATTGTATTGTTGGCTGCGGTTTTCCTCTGCTGCGGTTGAAGAAGGCAGGCTGAGTTCATTCATGGAGTGTTCGTCCCATTGAGCTGTTCGTCCGTTGAGGGCTCATTCATTGAGGGTTCATACATTGAGGGTTCGTTCATGGAGGCTTCGTCCATTGAGAGTTCGTCCAT
>NC_134895.1:24763812-24766312 GCF_041734735.1 Babylonia areolata
CCACCCAGCCAATTGCAAGGCAGGAGCTCCACGCTAGTTTTGCTAACCAAGCAACACGGAGAGAAAAAAAAAAGTTAATGAAAATGAAAATTAAAAAAGGCGAATGTTCAAGTCATAAGAATGTTTTCATTTTCTTCAGAACCATCACAATGCATTTTGTTTAAATCACACACACACACACACACACACACACACACACACACACACACACACTACACACACACACACACACACACACACACACACACACACACACACACACACACACACACACACACACACACACACACACACACACACACACACACACACACTTCAACATTTCTGCAGAGAGAAACTCACGGTATAGGAAAAAGAAAACCGCATGCAAGTAATATCCTTTAATGAATGATGATTATTTTCACCTGAACTGATCAAGTTGCGAAAAGTTAACAGTGACCTATCATCGAGCTTCATTAGTGGGGCAAAGAAATCGTGTCAACATCAAAACTCAATTAAAACTCTGCTCACCCGCGTCTAATATGTACAAGCTACACTTGACCTACATTCCAAACCATATCAAATTTGGGACTGCAGTTCAGAATGTCAGAACAAGACAGGCATGAGCAGGGAGTTGAGATGTTGTATGCTGACAACGTTTACTGAAGATTCACGCTTCCATCTGAATCATTCCACCACCGTAAACTGAAAGCATTATGGATTTTTTTTTTTTTTTTTTAACACAGGAAAGAAAATGGAAAAGAAATATAAAGGTATGTTACCGAGGGATGACTCATGCGCAGGAGAGAATATCTTTCCAATACCGATGGGATGTTCCAGTTGACGTAAAACGTAAACCTTTTTTTTTTTTTTTTCATTTTCATTTTCATCTATAGATTTTTTTTTTTTTTTTTTTTTTTTTTTGGTGTGCCTTTTTACGTCAGGGACCTGCAGCACGTGGGTGTCCATGGCCGCTGACAACACCAACACTGCTGCCTGATTATGACGTAGATAGCAGGACCTGGAAGTCTTTCGCAACCGTGCACAGGCCTTGTGTTTGTGATGATGATGATGATGGTAATGGTGATGATGATGGTGATGGTGGTGGTGATGATGATGATGATGGTAATGGTGATGATGATGGTGATGGTGATGGTGGTGGTGATGATGATGATGATGGTGATGATGATGGTGATGGTGATGGTGGTGGTGATGATGATGATGATGGTGGTGGTGGTGATGGTGGTGATGATGATGATGATGATGATGGTGATGATGATGATGATGATGGTGGTGGTGGTGGTGGTGATGGTGGTGGTGGTGGTGGTGGTGATGGTGGTGGTAGTGATGTTGATGATGATGATGATGGTGGTGGTGGTGGTGGTGGTGGTAGTGGTGATGATGGTGATGATATGATGATGATGATGGTGATGATGATGATGATGATGGTGATGATGGTGATGGTGGTGGTGAAGGTGATGGTGGTGGTGGTGGTGGTGGTGATGGTGATGATGATGGTGATGATGGTGATGATGATGATGATGATGATGGTGGTGGTGATGATGATGGTGATGATGATGATGATGATGATGGTGATGATGATGATGATGATGATGATGATGATGATGATGATGATGATGATGATGATGATGATGATGATGATGATGATGCACTCAATATGGAGAGTGTCGGTCGGTCGGCTGGTCGTGCCAAAGGAAAACCACTTCGCTGGCAATCAGTCTGATCATTCCCACATCCCCTCACCCCACCCCACCCCACCCCACACGCCTCTGACGCGCCCCTCATTCCCACCCACACACCCACCCCCTCCTCCTCCTCCTCCTCCTCCTCCTCCCAACCTTCTGCCTCAGTGTGCATCGCTTCAGCATCGTAATTCTCTGCTGGTGCATGCTGTTGCCATTGCCAACGCCACACTCTTGTCTCTACACTCATGTGCCTGCACGATTTTTTGTAGTTTCTTTCTTTCTTTTTTTTAGATGCAGATACATTTTATACAGCATGAGTCTTGTCACGGTGACGTCATTACATCCCGGAGATGTCATTGTATGCTTTCTCGTCCACCTTCCACTCTACGAAACTAAGAAAGAGAACGAGAGACAGAGAGAGGGAAGGGGGTTGGGAGGGGGGGGAGGGGGGCGGGAAAGGGGTGGTGGGCGTGGGAGTATGTGTTGGAGGGGGGCTGGGGGGGTGGGGGGGGGAGGCTGGGGAGTAAACGGAACCAGACAGACGCCATTTAATAATGATGATGATGATGATGATAATGATAACGACGACGACGATGATGATGATGATAATTAGAAGAAGCAGAAGAAGAAGACGACGAAGAAGAAGAAACTATACATTTATAAAATGCCTGATGGTATGGTTCCATGCCTTTTCCTAACAGAAGATAGTTCTTGGACTGGAATCATAGTTCCTGGACTGGAATCAACATCCCCCCTCCCACCCCCCCATCCCCAAGTTTCTTCAGACAGTGAAAAGGCAGAGACCAACCAAACAA
>NC_134895.1:24773812-24793812 GCF_041734735.1 Babylonia areolata
AAAAGCAATATGAAACGGCTTATTCATACCTTTGTTGACTACCATGTTTACACGAATACACAATAGATAAGCTGAAGCAGTAAGCCCTTCCTCGTTCGTTCAAAAGCTTCCACCACCCACCCCCTCCGCCCTTTTATCACCCTTACATCCCACCACACCACCCACCCTTTTATCACTCTACCTCCGACCACAAATGCTAATATACAAGTACATTATACAAAATCGTGAACATAAAAAAAATGAATAAAAGATTTTTAAAAAATCCAAGACCAAAATCGTTCCCGTTCCACCCGACGTTAGTAAACTTAATGCATCATGATGACAACAGCTTGCCGTCAAATGAAGGCATTATCACTACTAACGGTGGCTGAAAGACGGTCGTTAAGAAGCGTCGGTCAGGACAGTGACTGTGGTAATGTCAGGCGTCGGCCCATCGTTTACCCTGGCTGATCTTTTGTTCAGTATCTCATCTAGGGAGTGCAGCTGGGTCACGCTCCGTTGATAGCTGAGTTTGGGAGTGGGGGTGGGGGGTGGAGCTGCCCAGGGGGGAGGGATGGGGGGCGGGGTGTATAATGATGGAACAAGCCATCGAACACTAACTATAACCCAGTGAACAAATATCATCAAGTGGCGCCAGACTCGCTTGGTTGCGCAGACCAATATAATTATAAAAGAAGAACTAAGAAGAAGTAGAAGGAATAGCAAAGAAAAAAAAAAAGAATGAACTGGTATGTTTTGTGGGGTGCCAACGTTCTGAGTGGGTGTGTAATTGGGTGGGAATGTGTGTGTGTGTGTGTGTGTGTGGGGGGGGTATCAGGGTGTGTGATGGTGGGGATGGTGGGAGGAGGAGGAAGGAGGAGTGTAGGACAGCGAAGAAGGGGGGCGGGCAACTAGTTTGTGATGATGATGATGACAGTGATGATGATGATGATGACAGTGATGATGATGATGATGGTGATGATGACAGTGATGATGATGATGATGACAGTGATGATGATGATGATGGTGTTTTTTCACAGTCGTCTACAAACATTTCTGGGTATGTCTGTTCTCACTTGTCCTCAGTGCCCTTCCCCTCCACCTCTCTCTCACACACGCACTCACACGCACACACGCACACACACACACACACACGCACGCACGCACGCACGCACGCACGCACACACACATACATACACACGCACACCCATACACACACACGCGCGCGCGCTCGGGCGCGTGTGCGCGCCCGCACGCATGTACGGACGCATGCACACATATACACGCACGTACACATACACACACACGCACGCACGCACACACACACCTTTGGTATTTTAGAACATAAATTCTATCGACAACAACGAGACAGTGGATGAAAACAAGAGCAGTCAGAAAACTCGGTTGTCTTTTAAAAAGGACCCCACAAATAGGCACTGAAACAGGAAATAAAAAAACAGCGAGGTTGGTTTGAACTCCTTAATTAAGCACAGCACACGAGGGCGATCTGGATTCTCTGTGAAGTAGGGAGCCAATCATTTGCCTGATATATCACTGCAGTGTCTTTCCCATTTTTTTTTTTCCTGACGCGAACAAAATTAATACGATACATATGATTTCATATTTACAATAAGCAGAGGATCGTACTGTATATCTGACGGGCGCAATAGCCGAGTGGTTAAAACGTTGAACTTTCAATTTGAGGGTATCAGGTTCGAATCTCGGTAACGGCGCCTGGTGGGTAAGGGGTGGAGATTTTTCCGATCTCCCAGATCAACACATGTGCAGACCTGCTTATGCCTGAACCCCCTTCGTGTGTATACGCAAGCAGAAGATAAATATGTACGTTAAAGATCCTGTAATCCATGCCAGCGTTCGGTGGGTTATGGAAACAAGAACATACCCAGCATGCACATCCCTAAAAACGGAGTACGGCTGCCTACATGGTGGTGTAAAAACGGTCATACACGTAAAAGCCCACTTATATACATACGAGTGAACGTGGGAGCTGCAGCCCACGAACGAAGAAGAAATACTGTGTATCAATCAAGATACGTGTATTAGGAAGAACAAAGTCAATATAACGAAAAACATATACACTGTCAAGAGTACAGTTTGGTTGATATTTTAAAACTGTATAACGTTCTCATCCACTTTTTTATACAGCGAATAAAGATAGCATTGTGTAAACTACAAACTGGTATCACTGTGAAAAAGAAGAAGAAGAAGAAGGAAAAAACAAAAACAAAAAAGGACAGTTTGTCTATTGCAAATTAAAATTCAAACGTGTAAGAGAAATTAACATTTTGGTATATGAAATTAATGGCTATGCATCAGCGAAACCGCCTGATCGTAAAAAGAAAACGTCCTATACTTACGAGTTCAGCAGCGACTATATGTTTTTCTTTTTCTTCTTTAAACAACAACAACAACAACAACAAACTTTTATTTATTTGTTTATTTTTTATTCATCAATCTATACATTTGGTTTTTTTGCTTGTTTTTGATTTTCATAAGTTATTGCGACACATCGCTGTGGGTGTTTTGTTTATTTTGCATCTGTGGCAGGGTATGGGGGGTGGGGGGCGAGGGGGGGGGGGGTTATAACTGACGCGTTGCAACGGTTAAATCGAAAACGTGGCGTGTTTCAAAACGCGGTAAATGTCAACAGCAGCACATAAATAAATAAATAAATAAATAATAAATAGATAAAATGAAATATAAAAATATATCTGTATCCATTTCAACGTCAACAACAGTACATTTATCAGCAGTTCTTCTGATCGATGTCAACAACAGCAAGAATAACAACAGCAACAACAACAACAAAATCTCCATCACGCATCCACACATTTTTTTTCTGTCTTTTCTTTTCTTTATTTTAAATTCTGTTTTGACATGATTTACGGTTGGACGTTTGAGTTCCACCTTCGTCATGTTGATGTGTGTCGAACTGACTGTGGGCTGGGAGTGACGGGCCTTTGTTGGCACACCTGATTTGCAATCGGATTGATGGAGATGTGTTGTATTGTATTGTATTGTCTTGTATTGTATTGTAGTGTAGTGAATTGCATCGTGTTGCATTGTATTGTATTGCATTGTATTGTATTGTAGTGTAGTGTATTGCATCGTGTTGCATTGTATTGTATTGCATTGTGTTGTATTGTAGTGTAGTGTATTGTGTTGTATTGCATTGTGTTGCGTTGTGTTGTGTTGTGTTGTGTTGTATTGTGTTGTGTTGTGTTGTATTGTATTGTATTGTATTGTATTGTAATGTAGTGTATTGTGTTGTATTGTATTGTAGTATATTGCATTGCATTGTATTGTATTGTATAAAAAAAACAATTTTCAAAAAAAAAACAACAACAAAAATATAACGGCTGGTTTCGACGAAAACTGAATTAATAAATGATTGAATAAATAAACAAATAAACAAAATAAATGAATGAATGAATTAAAGAATAAATAAATAAACAAATGAACAACTGTTACGCTCCTTGCCGTTGACACAGCCAGCAGACCAAAGCGGGAAGAAGTTTCAGTTTCAGTTTCAGTAGCTCAAGGAGGCGTCACTGCGTTCGGACAAATCCATATACGCTACACCACATCTGCCAAGCAGATGCCTGACCAGCAGCGTAACCCAACGCGCTTAGTCAGGCCTTGAGGAAAAAAAAAAAGGAGGTGAATAAATGATATATAAGCAAATAGATGTAAAACATGAAGACACACATTCACATATACACCCACACATGCATAACAGATATGCACCGAACATGCAGTTTCACAGATATGAAAGCACAGTCAAATACATATAAACGTACATGAGCTCCAACACACACACACACACACACACACACACACACACACACACACACACACACATTACCCTACACCTCCTCTACCCCCCTCCTCCACACACTCATTTCTAGTCTACGTATCACAGCTTCCACGGCACACACACACACACACACACACACACACACACACACACACACACACACACACACACACACACACACACACACACACACACAAAGATATATATATATATATATATATATATATATATATATATATATATATATATATATATATATATATATATATATATATACGTTCCAATATCCTGTTGCTCCCACAGTGTAGGCATAGAAGCGAACATGATACCAATAAATATCACTGTGTGCCCACTGCAGGACTGGAAGCCACGGCCATGCACCAGCAGTGCCAGAAGTCTTGTGACGCATTGATTGCTGCCACCCGTCCCAGCACGTTACACTCGGGTAGCAAACGGGGTGGATGCATGGAGAAACGAGACAAGACACCCCACTGTCTGCTACTGTCACAGGGCTATTTTCTTGCACGACTTCTTGATTGGAGAGACAGACAGACAGAGAGAGAGACAGAGGAAGGAAAGAAGAAGATTAAGGAAGAAGAAAGCAGCAGCAGCAGTAGCAGTAGTAGTCGTAGTAGTAGTAGTAGTTGTTGTTGTAGTTGTAGGAGTAGTAGTCGTGTGGGTTTCACGGTTGTATTTGCCAAGTGACAGGTTTGAAACCGGATACTGTTTCAACCAAGAAGAAGTAGAAGAGGAATCAGTGATTGTAATCTAATGCAGCATGTGAGCTAGCTACAGTAGATCCTGTGAATAGGGTTCATGGATTTGGTTCAGACGAGGTTTGCAGTCATAAACAACGTCTCTTTGTACCCATTGTGTGTATCAGGTTCTGGGTGGGGATGGAGGGATTCGGGGGTGGGGGGAGGGGGGGGGGAGTTCAAATCCATACGCATTGTTTGGTGTAACATGATGTTCAATATAGCATATGTTAAAGCGGTCTTTTCTTATTTGCCGTTGCAGAAAATATTTTCGGTTTTGTTTGTTTGTTTGCTGTTGTTGTTGTTTTTGTTGTTGTTGTTGTTGCAATCTATGAGGAAGTTTGAAGGCTGGTTCTCCTCTGTGTTAAACGAAAGAAAAACCTGTATGGTCTCTGAGACTGAGGCGTGTGTGTGTGTGTGTGTGTGTGTGTGTGTGTGTGTGTGTGTGTGTGTGTGTGTGTGTGTGTGTGTGATTAAAAGTAAAAATGTGGTTGAAACCATACACTGCTGTACTTTTGTTTTCAGGAAGAGAGTCACTTAGAATGCAGAATATTTATCTGTCTGCCTGTCTGTGTGTGTCTGTGAGCCTGTGTGTTTGTGCGTATCTGTGTCTGTGGTTAAGTATGAAGTCGAGAGTGAAACCATTATACTGTTGTACATCCACTCAAATGCTACGTCATCGTAGTCGTAGAATCGTAAAGAGTCTTTGGCTCCATACCCCCTCCACTACCGCCCCCCCCACACCCCCCGCACCCCACCTGCACTCCCCCCAACTTCTTCTTTTTAATCAGATGTTACGGTTGCATATGTAAGTGTTCACAAACGTTCATGTTTCTCAGTTACCCGATAATTCCAAATTTTACAGTTTCTCCAAACTTTCCTTTTGGGATATTGCCTTGCAAAATTGATTCCACACATTTATATGGATGGATCACGCATGAAACAGACATCAAACGTGACTCGTTAAAAAGGAAAACGATACACAGATAAAGGACTAAACATAAAGCATAGGCCCCAACACTCGGCTTTTATCACAGATTGACATAAGTTTACTACTGGACCAACAGCAAAGTGAGAGCTGTATGATCAATGGTTTCTCCTAATGCAGTGGGAAATCATTTACAGTTTAGTCTTTCGTGAAGGACTATGACATGAGTCTCAAACTAGGAGGCAAAATTTCACTGGTTCTTAGTGCTGCAGCCTTGTGAGCTAGTTAGCCTTTGGGAACCATCCCAGCGCTGACTGTCCTGAAACCCTCTTGGCCGAGAGAGTGGGGAATGTAACTTGGTCAAGACACTCTCCACTATAATCAAATTCTAGCCCAAATAGTCGGGACAGCAGTTGCTTCCTCTGCCGTTCTGATGGTCATAGGTGGACACGACTGACTATCATATATACACTCAGCGGCGTCTTCAGGAAGGGAGAGGGAGATGGGAGAAAGAGAGGAAGAGCAGGAATGGAGAAAAGAAAGACAGCAGACAGACACACAGACAGACACACAGAGCGAGGCAGAACGATGGCTCATTTATCGTGACGCATGCTGGAATAAGTGGAGACATCGAAATATCGGGACCGACATTGGCACGAAGCTCAGTCATTGTGCCTGAAAACATGAACGTCAATAATAGACCGCAGTCAGAAAACAATGAGCTGTCTCTGTCTCTCAACGCCTGTGTCTTTGTCTCTGTCTCTCAATCCCTGTGTCTTTGTTTGTCTCTGTCTCTCTGTCTGTCGGTCTGTCTGTCTCTCTCTCTCTCTGTCTCCCCCCACCCTACTCTATAAATTTCCCGCTTTTCACAAGGGACATCGGTTTGGTTTCCGTTTATTGAATCATAGACAATATTATCTATGTCTTTCTCTCTGTTTGCCTCAAGCAAAGACAGACATACACATAAAATTAATAGAAAGAAAGAAAGAGAGAGACAGACAGACAGACTGACAGACAGACAGAGAGACGACGACTTATTATTGGTTCATACCTTGCATTTTTCGTATATGAAGGAAAACTCAGTCCGCCTTGGTAATCATAGGCCAACAATTATTGGTATTGTCTGTCCGCCATGTTGTAAGACTGAACCTCAGTTGTGCTGAAAAATCATTACACCTCTTGAATCAACTGCCTCTCTCTCTCTCTCTCTCTCTCTCTCTCTCTGTCTCTCTCTCTCTCTCTGTCTCTCTCTCTCTGTCTCTCTCTCTCTGTCTCTCTCTCTCTCTCTCTCTCTCTCTCTCTCTCTCTCTCTCTCTCTCTCTCTCTCTCTCTTCTACTTCCTCTTCTTCTTGTTCTTCTAGATCTTTCAACTCACCTGTAAATAATATGTATGAATTTATTGATCCAGATCAAGCTGTTGAATTTTGGTATACTATTTTCTATACTATCTACAACAAACATGCTCCTCTTCAGACGAAAGGAGTAAAATATCGTATAAAACCTCCTTGGCCTACCAAAGACATTCAAATAAACATATATTTCCGAGACATCTGTTGATGAAAGGATCTCATGATGAGTACAAAAAACAAAGGAGCTATGTAACGCCTCTCCTGCCAGCAGGGAAAAAGAAATACTTAAGAGAATTAACTGATTGAAAGAAAGATAAAAAGTCTAATTGAAAATAACTTATTAATCAGCTTACAAATACAAATACGAATACTTTTTCATATCCCATGAATGATGTATCTGCTGATGCATTAAATTATCATTTCTCTACCGTCGCACACCAGATAATAGTTAATGATAATGAAAAATTAATGAAAATTACACATGTTAGTGTCCAAGAAGTATCAATTGCTTCAAAACGATTCAAACGTGGGATCGATCGGTTAGATGGTAACATTCTTATATTGGCTGCTCCTATTATAACTGAAAGCCTTACATCTACAATCTTTGCATAACCGAAAACACCTTCCCGGTTACTTTTAAACTAGCAAAATACCCTTGTACAAATCAGGAAATCCCTTCGAACCTTTTAATTACCGCACTATTTCTATTCTGTCAGTGCTTTCAAAACCCTTAGAGCAACATGTCTATAAATGTCTTCTATCTCATCTAAACACATACAACCTCTTACATCCTAATCAATCCTATTTCAGAGCCAAACACTCATGTCATATGGAATTAGTTAAATTTACTGAGAGATGGCTTTTAAACATGGACAGAAAACAATTCACTGGGGTTCTCTGTGTCGATTTTGCCAAAGTATTCGGTGTTATCGCTCATGAGCGTCTCCCAAAGAAACTTGCTGTATGTAGTTTATCTTCTGATGCACTGAGGCTTGTTTCATCATTTGTTTAATAGACAACAAAAGGTATACCTGAACAATAATGTCTACTTTTCTGCCAAGCGAATTCGGTGCACCACAGGGATTTGTACTTTGTCCTCTATTACCTCTATGACTTACCTTTATTTACGAAAACGTCATGCGAACTGTTTGCCGATGACACGACCATCGATACTGGTCACACATATCAACTTGTAGTTTGTAACAGTTTGTAGAAAAACATTCTTGCTAACTGGTCACAATTGAGAACACCACCGAATTGACTCAGCAGCAGTGCTGGGTCTCCTCTGGTGTGTGGCCTCCTGGCGACCTAACATCGATGGTTCCCTGTGGACTGCCGACGCTGGAACTACGACGGACAAACCCAGGTGTTCCGTGTATGGGGGAATCTAAATGGGCGGCGTGGGAGTAATGCCACTGAAACGGTGCAGATGACGGGGCAGCAAAAAAAAAAAAAAAAAAAAAAAAAAAAAAGGTCACAATTGAATCATTTGGCCCTTCATCCGAAAACAACAACACAACAACAACAACAAACAACCTAAAAATCCGAAATTAATGATGGTTTGTACTGGACGAAAGCGTCAAAATCTAACCTCCAACTTACATCCCCTCTTCATTAACAAGGAAGAAATTGAAGAAGTGTCAAATCATAAACTGCTGGGAGTCGCCATTGATCACAACTTATCCTGGCCAGCACATATTCAAACCCTTACAAAAAATATTGCCACCAAAACCTAGCTTAAAAAGATTAAAAGTACATGCTCAGGATATCTTCTTTTATTCTAACATTCAATCATCCATTGATTATTCATATATACTTTGGGATTTGGCGAGTAACGATATGATTAAATATTTGGTTTGCGTCTATAAACATGCCATCAACTTATCTTAAACAAGTCTACTTCGATAGCAGATGCTGACTACAAAACTCTTAACATTCTTCTTCAACGTCAAACTACTGTTCAATAAAGGAATCCTAGTGAACAGAATTTTTCACGGAAATGCTCCACCGACTATAAGAAATATATTCATTGTCAACGAGTTTCGACACTCGCACAAAACTGATCTTCCTTTACCGACATATACCTTATAATCTATAAATCTAGACTTTTGTACTCATAAAGTTGGTTATGTGATAGACTTCCTCAAAGCTCGAAGCAAATCTAAAAAGATTCAAAACATTGTACCACGAACTTCTGATGAATAACACACATCCAACAACATTTATTCCTCAGATGTACTGATTTTAAGATGTGTCAAATAACATGATTTCTTATTCCCCAAGTGTTTATCTTGTATTAGTTTCAACACATATCAGAGTTTTTCTTTGAGAAAGCGTACATGAACTGTGTATGAACAAATATGGGAACAATCATCTCACTCGAAATTTGGGACGTTAAGCGTAACGACATTATTTCTGAAGCTGCCCGATATTGCCAGAATGTTGGCGTGTCAGCATGCGGCCCACTACTGAGACCAGCTACTGACCCTACCAGTCGGCTAGAACATGCCAGCCCCGTGGCTGGTATCCGGAAGCCGTCCCTCTTCCTCTCAGCAAGTGATCGCTGCCAAGGGGACAGCCTCAATCCAGGACCACTGTCCGTTCCAGAGTATCTGTCACATCATCCCTGATTTCATCTTCAGAAAACAATTCCCCTGTGTTTGTCATCCTGCCATCTAGTACTTCGTAAGTGTTTCCTCCCTTCATCCAATCCATGTATATAGTTTGTCACGTATCATTTTTCACCCCTTAACTAAATCCGTAGAAACTACAGGATCCAAAATATCTACAACATGAATAAATAATGAGGCCAGAACAAATGATTAACAGATAGTAAAGACTCTATCCATTCACAAGGTACACAACTTCAACACTGTCTCTGTCTGTTTCTTTCTCTCTCGATATATATATATATATATATATATATATACATATATATTCCCAGTTAGGGGAGGAAGTGAACAGCACTAATGACTACGCGAGCGCAATGCACACACACACACACACACACACACACACACACTATCTCTCTCTGTCTCTCAGGGGGAACTTTGTTTTGTTTCATTATTTCCTTTCACCATTTCATTCGTTTATTATAATGGTTGGTTATAAATTGAAAGTCTGTTGATGTAATCACCCATGTCCTAAGGACCTCATGGCCAATGACATCAAAGTGTCAGATCGTCAAAAAGCGTATCTCTGTGTCTCTCTGTCTGTCTGTCACACACACACACACACACACACACACACACACACACACACACACAGCAGCCGCGAAAAGGAAAGAAATATGCCAACCAAAAAAGAAAGAAAAAAGAAAAACAATGAACACACCAAGCAAAACAGTCAAGGAACACGCCGATCTCCAAGGGAGATAAATGCCATCCCTGTACAGTAAAAACCAAATGCGTTATCAGTTCGGCCATGTTTGCAACATGTGCACACAAACATTGATGTGATTTCAACCACGGGTGCTGAAATGTTGCAGAGAAAGGGGAAAGAGAATTCAAATCTCTCTGACCTTTCCCTCCATTCTGAATCTGCATTGTCTGGATTTTCCTCAAACATAATATATATATATATATATATATATATATATATATATACTTTTATATATATATATATATATATATTTGTGTGTATATATGTATATATATATATAATTATATAAAAGTATATACATACATTTTTTTGGGGGGGAGGGGGGAGGCGCGGGGGGAGGGTGCGGGTTAGGGGGGAAGGGGGAAGGAGGGGCGTGGATTTATTATTGAATCTGCAACTGCATAACATGCATAATCCAGTGAGGCTAATGGGTCGTGGTGCGGTGTCCAGTTTATAAACTTGGGATTGGTTGTCAAGAGTGTATATATATATATATATATATATATATATATATGTGTGTGTGTGTGTGTGTGTGTGTGTGTGTGTGTGGCGCGAGATGTGATGAGGAGAATGAGATAAAGATGAAACGGAAGGACGAGACAGTTATACACAGAGAAGAGCTGGGAGCGAGGACCCACAGGGATGTCCCGTTTGCCACACAACTGCGGCTGGCTGGCTAGCTGGGATGGGATGATACGGACCTCAACTCTGCAGCTGCCGGAATGGTTGCTACATGAAGCGATTTCATTACGCATGTATTCGTTGTGTGTGTGTGCGCGCGCGCGCGTGTGTGTGTATGTGTGTGCGCGCGTGCACGGACGCGTGCCTGTGCACGTGCGCATGATGAAACTAAGTCGTCATACCTGTTTCGCCCTGGATGCAAACGTGGAAGCCTTTGAAGTCTGAAGACACACTTAACTCCCACGCAATGTCAATAGAAAAGAGAGAGAGGGGAAAAAACAACAACCCCCCCCCCCTCCCCCACTCCCCCCGACAACGATTCGCGAAAAGTTGAAATAACAAACGGACACCCCCCTGTTCCCTCCCCCCACCCCCACCACACCATCATCATAATGATCTACCTCTCACATTCATCACGTTATGTCGTCCGCCCGTCAAATTCGCTTTCCAGTGAAATCGGTCAGGTCAAAATGTGCATGCATGCAGGTGGTCTTTTTTTGGGGGGGTGGGGGTGGGGGAGGGGGGGTAGACCACGGCTATATTTCAGCTGTCACAAACCTGGGGGACTGGTTGTGTGTCCTGTATTTTGTTCACTGATAATTATCACGAGGTGTGTGCACTGTGCGCTGGATGGCTGCACCATGTTGTCATTGGGTCGGCGGGTGATTGCACCATGTTGTCATAGGGTCGGCGGTGACTGCACCATGTTGTCATAGGGTCGGTGGGTGGTTGCACCATGTTGTCATATGGTCGGCGGGTGACTGCACCATGTTGTCATTGGGTCGGCGGGTGATTGCACCATGTTGTCATAGGGTCGGCGGTGACTGCACCATGTTGTCATAGGGTCGGTGGGTGGTTGCACCATGTTGTCATAGGGTCGGCGGTGACTGCACCATGTTGTCATAGGGTCGGTGGGTGGTTGCACCATGTTGTCATATGGTCGGCGGGTGATTGCACCATGTTGTCATAGGGTCGGCGGTGACTGCACCATGTTGTCATAGGGTCGGTGGGTGATTGCAACGTGTTGTCATAGGGTCGGCGGTGATTGCACCATGTTGTCATTGGGTCGGTGGGTGATTGCACCATGTTGTCATTGGGTCGGTGGGTGATTGCACCATGTTGTCATTGGGTCGGTGGGTGATTGCACCATGTTGTCATAGGGTCGGTGGGTGGTTGCACCATGTTGTCATATGGTCGGCGGGTGACTGCACCATGTTGTCATTGGGTCGGTGGGTGATTGCAACGTGTTTTGGGAGTTTTACCGGTGGGACACCACTTCAATAGATATGCATATTCCATAACACACACACACACACACACACACACACACACACACACATGCACGTTAATGAATGAATAGATATGTTACTGTTATAAGAGAAGAGAAATGTCAAAACAAGGAATAAGCACGTCACTGTTTGCAAGGGAAGAGAAATATTAAACGATGAATAAAATTTTTAATAAGTTAGTGTTTATAAGAGAAAGAAGAGAAAAGTAAAACTATGACTTACTACGCAACGCTTCAGAAGACAAAGCCACTCATGTCAAACCATTGCTTGCCACTGCTGTCACACAGGTCCCCCCCCCCCCACCTCCACCCTCCCGACCCCCTCCCTCCCCTCGCCCAGGTCTTCCCACTATTTTCAACAACTGTGTTTGTTGGGCAATAAAGTCATTTATTCATGAACATTTTAAACCTCGGTTTTAAACAGTTTTGTTTAATGGACAGCTAAGTGACTGAACCTCCGAAATCTATTTTAACAGGGTTTTGGTTGTAGTTGGTTGTTTTGGGGTGTGTGTTGTTGTTTTTGTTTTTATCTTGGACAAAAAGTGACGATTATGAAGATCCGAAGCAATTTCAGATTTTTTTGATGGACAATAAAAAGTGACTGAACCTTTAAAGTTAGAAAAGAGAAGACGTCACTAACATTTGTTTTAAACTGACAATCAAATGATTGTGTCACGAAACTCAAAATCCTGTGAATCCAACTTTTGTATTCAATGAACAATAAAAATGATCGACTTTGAAGATTCAAAAACCTGCATTTTGAATAGTCGATTTAGATGGACAATATAGCGATGGAACCTTGAAGATTCAAGGCCAGTTAGGATAGTGTTAACTGGTAATGAAGCGACTGAAACTCGAAAAGAAAATGTGAAAAGAAAGAAGAAAGAAAGCATAAGGGTAATGAAAACGCGTCAGGACTGTGGCCCCTGACACGCCAGGGTACGAACTGATGTGTGTGGGTGGGTGGGGGGAGGGGGGGAAGGGGGACTTGGAGGGGTGACACAAATGTAGGTGTCTCTGCACGGCACGGAGTGTTTGCATCTGTGTGTGTGTGTGTGTGTGTGGTGTGTGTGTGTGTGTGTGTGTGTGGTGTGTGTGTGTGTGACCCATCCTTCAAGGCGCAGTCATGCTGCTTGTCACCGATTTTATTTTATTTTATTCTGTTTCATTGTTTGTCATTTCGTTTCTTCTTAATTTATTTCATTTAACTTAGTTTTTAGTCTCATTTAGCTTCTTATTAACTGAAGTTGTGTGTGTGTGTGTGTGTGTGTGTGTGTGTGTTAGAATATTTATCTAAACTTCTTAGTTATATTGCTTAACCAGGCCAGGTTGACCATAAATAATTTATATCTAGATTAGATTTATTTCATAAAAGTTCTTGGTTTTCATTCATTAAATGTACTTGTGTGTATATTACTCGTGACTGTTGGCAGATTTCGTTGTCGAAATCCAGCTCCCAGTTTTTGTACAGTGTATGCTGATCTTCCCCCCACACCCCCACCCCACTCCCTTTGTCCTTGTTCCGTTTTTCTCTTTTTGTTCATATACCCCCTACTCTCTCTCTCTCTCTTCTCATCTGTGTGTGTGTGTGTGTGTGTGTGTGTGTGTGTGTGTGTGTGTGTGTGTGTGTGTGTGTGTCTGTGTGTGTGTGTCTGTGTGTGTCTGTGTCTGTGTCTGTGTGTGTGTGTGTGTGTGTGTGTGTGAATATCTTCTTCATAAATGTCTGTGCATTTTAAGAAGTAATATATTTCTTCCACTGACATTCTCAACATTTCACACCCCTTCAAATGGACGTGTTATGTGGTGCAAGTAAACTGGTTCGTAGGTTCATTTTTTCCACCAACATTCTAGTATCCATTCAAATGGAATTGATAATTATGTGGTTTAGGCAAACTGAGTTCGTGGGTTCATTTCTTCCACCAACATTCTAGCATCCATTCAAATGGACTTGATAATTATGTGGTTTAGGCAAACTGAGTTCGTGGGTTCATTTCTTCCACCAACATTCTAGCATCCATTCAAATGGACTTGATAATTATGTGGTTTAGGCAAACTGAGTTCGTTGGTTCATTTCTTCCACCAACATTCTAGCATCCATTCAAATGGAATTGATAATTATGTGGTTTAGGCAAACTGAGTTTGTAGGCTCATTTCTTCCACCAACATTCTAGCATCCATTCAAATGGACTTGATAATTATGTGGTTTAGGCAAACTGAGTTCGTTGGTTCATCAACATTCTAGCATCCATTCAAATGGACTTGATAATTATGTGGTTTAGGCAAACTGAGTTCGTGGGTTCATTTCTTCCACCAACATTCTAGCATCCATTCAAATGGACTTGATAATTATGTGGTTTAGGCAAACTGAGTTCGTTGGTTCAATTCTTCCTTCTAGATCTGTAGCTGTCCGTTGATTATGTCAAGGCCGTAGACAGAAAGAGAGACAGAAAGACAGACAGAAAGAAAGAGAGAAAAAGAATAAAAGCAAGAAAGACAGACAGAAAGAAAGAAACAGAATGAAAGAAAGAAAGGCAGAAAAAGACAACTACATCCATCCAGGTCATCTGGAAGAGCGCCAGACCTCCACCACCAGCGGCCAGGGTCGTGGCCACAATAATTAAAAAAAAAGGTCTCTTCAAACGGAAAGAACGCTGGAGGGTGTTGAGGGAGGAGAGTGGCTGAATGTTATGTCGGTACCCACAACACGACTGAAGTGTGTGTGTGTGTGTGTGTGTGTGTGTGTGTGTGTGTGTGTGTGTGTGTGTGTGTCTGTGTGTGTGTGTCTGTGTGTGTCTGTGTGTGTGTGTCTGTCTGTCTGTCTATGCGAGTGTGTGTCTGTGTGTATCTGTGCGTGTGTTTGTGTGTGTCTGTACGTGTGTGTCTATGTGTGTGTCTGTGTGTGTGTGCGTGTGTGTGTGTGTGTGTGTGTGTGTGTGTGTGTCTGTCTGTCTGTCTGTCTGTATCTGTGCACATGTGTGTGTGTGTGTGTGTGTGTGTGTGTGTCTGTCTGTCTGTCTGTCTGTCTGTCTATGCGAGTGTGTGTCTGTGTGTATCTGTGCGTGTGTTTGTGTGTGTCTGTACGTGTGTGTCTATGTGTGTGTCTGTGTGTGTGTGTGTCTGTCGGTCTGTCTGTCGGTCTGTCTGTCTGTCTGTATCTGTGCACGTGTGTGTGCAAGTGTGTGTACAAGTGTTGTAGCGCGTGCGTATGCTTTCTACAAACACCATTTTCCCTTTCGTGTGTTGTTTATGAAAGGCAATGATAAAATAACACGGTTTTCCAATATACACATGCAGTCTTCGCGCGAATATTATATGAACAAGCCATCCCTTCACTGTTCTCTGATGCATTAGTGTCAAATGCCACCCGTCGCCCAAAACAGAAAGCGGTCTGTATTGTAATCTTTAATCACGATAATGATCTGACAACAACAATTTTACGGATGTTATGTTTCCCGGAAAAGTGAAAATCGCACCAGTTTTCAAAACGGGCACGCAAAGAGCTGTACAACTGAAGAGTGTGAATCTCACCTGATTTTTTTTTTTTTTCTCTCGCATTGTTTCAAAGATGGAAACGAACCGTCAGATACTGTAAGCAAGCGAAAAGCATTGCCACAGCAGAATTTATTTTTACTCTTCTTTCCGCCCAACTTTGAATCTGGGTGCTAATAATAGCGCACGCAAAAGAACCCACGACAACAACAGTTATTCCTGGCAAAATTATGTAGAACAATCTAGTTTGATAGCACCACAAACACACTTGTAGACATGGAAATATATTTACTATATTAAAAACAAGAAAAAGAAAAAGAGGGACGTGGAACTGTGGCGACGCGGAGAGCAGCCAAATTGTCATACAGAGAAATATGTTGTGGAGGAAAAAAGTAATACAACATAATAGAATGCTACAAAGAGTGACATACAACTTAATGACAACGAGCATTGAACTGATGACAAACTGTCGAGTACATTCCATGTGTTCCAAACATCAGGGATTATGACCTCCTTAACTATTTGACTCGTCTTACGATTTGGAAATTGGTTAAGCTGGCGAGCTGATGAGACGATAAAGTGATGTCCCGTGTGCAGCAGGCACTTTGCGCACCGTAAAATAACCCATGGCAACATAAGTGTTGTCCTCTTGCAAAATCCTGTTGAAGAAATCCACTCTGATTGATACACACATATCTATGTACTCAAGGCCTGACTAGCGCGTTGGGTTATGCAATGTGGTGTGTCGTATATGGATTGGTCCGAACGCAGTGACGTCCCCTTCAGAAACTGAAACTAGGCTGACAAGGATGGCGTGTAGTTCAACCAACAGCTACTTTAGAAGAAAGCAAAACATCATGCTAGCACGAGGAACGTTTTTCTTTTTCTTTCTCGCTGCATGTATATATGTGTGTATGTGGTATGTGTGTGTCCGTGCGCGCGCGTATGTGTGTGTTTGTATGCGTGCGTGTGTGTGTGTGTGTGTGTGTGTGTGTGTGTGAGAGAGAGAGAGAGAGAGAGAGAGAGAGAGAGAGAGAGAGAGAGAGAACGGATATTGTTTTTCAGTGCACAATTGATCCCGCCTACGAACAGTAATATGATATTCTTTGGACTCCTTCTAATCCCTTCCGTTCCAGGACACACGCGCACGTGTCCTCACACACACACACACACACACACACACACACACACACACACACACACACACACACACACACACACACACACACACACACACACTTCAGCAACACCCCCATCACCCATTCTCTTTCAACGACATCAACACCAACTCCGTTGTTTTTCTTACAGGGACACCCATATCCACCGCACCCCACTCCTCCCCACCCATCCTTCTTTTTATCTCTGTGAACATTCGTGTGTATGTGAATGCGTTAGTGCGAGCGCCTGTGTGTGTGTGTGTGTGTGTGTGTGTGTGTGTGTGTGTGTGTGTGTGTGTGTGTGTGTGTGTGCGTGTGTGTGTGTATTCGTGCGTGCGTGTGTGTGTGTGTTCGTGCGTGCGTGCGTGTGTGTATACATATCTCTGTTTTCTACTGTCTTTCTTTCTTTCTTTTTTCTTTGCCTTTTCATTTCCTAAGTTAAACAACCGAAAAATGGTGTAGGTGTCAGTGTGTAAACGGAACTCTTTTTTCCTGTTTCTTGTGTGTGTGTGTGTGTGTGTGTGTGTGTGTGTGTGTGTGTGTGATGTCACTGCGCTCGCTGCCGGGTATATTGTTTGATGTCGCACACCAGCTCACACCCCCTTCCTACACTCCCACCCCCACAAACCCCGACCCCACCACAACGGCACCCACATCTTCCCTGCTCCCCCTTCCCTTCTGATGAGTCACACTCCCCCTTCCCTTCTGATCTGTCACACTCCCTCTTCCCTTCTGATCTGTCCTACTCCCTTCTGATCTGTCCTACTCCCTTTCCCCTTCCCTACTGATCTGTCCTACTCCCTTTCCCCTTCCCTACTGATCTGCCCTACTCCCTCTTCCCTACTGATCTGTCCTACTCCCTTCTGATCTGTCCTACTCCCTTTCCCCTTCCCTACTGATCTGTCCTACTCCCTACTGATCTGCCCTACTCCCTTTCCTCTTCCCTACTGATCTGTCCTACTCCCTCTTCCCTACTGATCTGTCCTACTCCCTTTCCCCTTCCCTACTGATCTGTCCTACTCCCTCTTCCCTACTGATCTGTCCTACTCCCTTTCCCCTTCCCTACTGATCTGTCCTACTCCCTTTCCCCTTCCCTACTGATCTGTCCTACTCCCTTTCCCCTTCCCTACTGATCTGTCCTACTCCCTTTCCCCTTCCCTACTGATCTGTCCTACTCCCTCTTCCCTACTGATCTGTCCTACTCCCTTTCCCCTTCCCTACTGATCTGTCCTACTCCCTTTCCCCTTCCCTACTGATCTGTCCTACTCCCTCTTCCCTACTGATCTGTCCTACTCCCTTTCCCCTTCCCTACTGATCTGTCCTACTCCCTCTTCCCTACTGATCTGTCCTACTCCCTTTCCTCTTCCCTACTGATCTGTCCTACTCCCTTTCCCCTTCCCTACTGATCTGTCCTACTCCCTCTTCCCTACTGATCTGTCCTACTCCCCCTTCCCTTCTGATCTGTCCTACCCCCTCTTCCCTACTGATCTGTCCTACTCCCTTTCCTCTTCCCTATTGATATGTCCTACTCCCTCTTCCCTACTGATCTGTCCTACTCCCTTTCCCCTTCCCTACTGATCTGTCCTACTCCCTCTTCCCTACTGATCTGTCCTACTCCCTCTTCCCTACTGATCTACTCCTCTTCCCTACTGATATGTCCTACTCCCTCTTCCCTACTGATCTGTCCTACTCCCTTTCCTCTTCCCTACTGATCTGTCCTACTCCCTCTTCCCTACTGATCTGTCCTACTCCCTCTTCCCTACTGATCTGTCCTACTCCCTCTTCCCTACTGATCTGTCCTACTCCCTCTTCCCTACTGATCTGTCCTACTCCCTCTTCCCTACTGATCTGTCCTACTCCCTCTTCCCTTCCTCAACAAACAATATTACACACGCCAAACTTTATTTGGACTGGTTTTGCTGATGTAATCGACAAACGAAACCATTATAAAACTGTTTGCTGTTTACTTGTATAAAGCATTAATTTTAAAACACGCAATACATTAGGCAGTTGATTATTAACTGTTGTGCATTCTCAGCTTGTAGTTGAACATTTACTGACGTGTATTGTGGGTAGTATGCCTTTATTGCTGTGGTTTATTGTCCACCGTACCCCTGTCATGAGGGGCCATGGCCTTATTGAATCCGTATCCGTATCTCTCTCTCTCTCTCTCTCCCTCCCTCCCTCCCCGCCCACTCCCCCACCTTTTCCTCTGTTGCTACCAATTTTGTATTCTTTCCAAGCCACTCGCTGACGTGCACCAATGTTTAGCACACCGAAATCCTCAACATTAAAATGTGTGACTCTCTCTCTCTCTCTCTCTCTCTCTCTCGTACCCCTTGTCTCTCCGCCTGCCTTTCTCTCTCATTCTCTCTCCCCCCGCTCACCCCCGCCCTGCCCCCTCCTCCACCACCCCTACCCCCCCCCCCCCCCCCCCCGCGCCCCCCACCTCCCGAATTCCTCTGTCACCTCAGTGCGCATGCGTGTTTCATTCTCTGTATCTATCTCACCCCATCTGTCTGCCTGCCGCCTCCTCTCCCAGACTTACCCCCTTTAGCCCCCACCCCCACCCCCCACCCCTGTGTGTGTGTGTGTGTGTGCGTGCGAGCGTGTGTATATGTGTGTGTGCGTGTGTGTGTGTGTGTGCGCACACGCGTGTGTGTGTGTGTGTGTGTGTGTGTGTGTGTGTGTGCACACGCGTGTGTGTGAGTGTGTGTGTGTGTGTGTGTGTGTGCGCGTGCGTGTGTGTGTATGTGTGTGTGTGCGCGTGTGTGTGTGTGTGCGTGTGTGTGCGTGCGTGCGTGCGCGCGCGCGTGTGTGTGTGTGTGCGTGTGTGTGTGTGTGTGTGTACGCGCGCACACGCGCGCGCGTGTGTGTAGTGTATATTCTATCCGCCAGTGTTAGTATTTGTATCCCGTTTGTTTCACTTTTGGTGGCAGATCTTTTCAAAATTTCAGAGTTTTACCCGTCTGTCTTCAAGACATCTTTACTGCTTTTTACGCCAAACACCCCCCCCCCCCCCCAACCCCTCTCCCTCTCCTCAATCGTGTTTTTTTTCTCAGTCTGGTCTCTCTCTCTCTCTCTCTCCTCCTCCCCCACCCTCCCTTTCCTCGCAACGTATCTCCTTGATTTGTCTTCACATGTAAACAGCTGCA
>NC_134895.1:24796312-24806312 GCF_041734735.1 Babylonia areolata
GAGCGATGCGGTGGCTAGACACCTTGGTATGTGTGTGTGTACGTGAGTGTGACCGATATTAATGACCATGACACCGGTCACTCCATTTATCAAACCACCCTGCGGTTTGTAGTAGCACGGTGCGGCCCGGTGTGTCTGTGTCCCTTGAGGTCTGCTCATGTTTAGTGCCTCGCTCATCATCATACAATGTTTAATTCTGTCCCTTGAGGTCTGATCATGTTTAGTGCCTCGCTCATCATCATACAATGTTTAATTCTGTCCCTTCAGGTCTGATCATGTTTAGTGCCTCACTCATCATCATACAATGTTTAATTCTGTCCCTTCACGTCTGATCATGTTTAGTGCCTCACTCATCATCATACAATGTTTAATTCTGTTCCTTCAGGTCTGATCATATTTAGTGCCTCACTCATCATCATACAATGTTTAATTCTGTCCCTTCAGGTCTGATCATGTTTAGTGCCACACTCATCATCATACAATGTTTAATTCTGTCCCTTCAGGTCTGCTCAAGTTTAGTGCCTCACTCATCATTATACAATGTTTAATTCTGTCCCTTCAGGTCTGATCATGTTTAGTGCCTCACTCATCATCATACAATGTTTAATTCTGTCCCTTCAGGTCTGATCATGTTTAGTGCCTCACTCATCATCATACAATGTTTAATTCTGTCCCTTCAGGTCTGATCATGTTTAGTGCCTCACTCATCATCATACAATGTTTAATTCTGCCCCTTCACGTCTGATCATGTTTAGTGTCTCACTTATCAGTACAATGTTTAATTCTGTCCCTTCAGGTCTGATCATGTTTAGTGCCTCACTCATCATACAATGTTTAATTCTGTCCCTTCAGGTCTGATCATGTTTAGTGCCTCACTCATCATCATACAATGTTTAATTCTGTCCCTTCACGTCTGATCATGTTTAGTGCCTCACTCATCATCATACAATGTTTAATTCTGTCCCTTCAGGTCTGATCATGTTTAGTGCCTCACTCATCATCATACAATGTTTAATTATGTCCCTTCACGTCTGATCATGTTTAGTGCCTCACTCATCATCATACAATGTTTAATTCTGTCCCTTCACGTCTGATCATGTTTAGTGTCTCACTCATCATCATACAATGTTTAATTCTGTCCCTTCAGGTCTGATCATGTTTAGTGCCTCACTCATCATACAATGTTTAATTCTGTCCCTTCAGGTCTGATCATGTTTAGTGCCTCACTCATCATCATACAATGTTTAATTCTGTCCCTTCAGGTCTGATCATGTTTAGTGCCTCACTCATCATCATACAATGTTTAATTCTGTCCCTTCAGGTCTGATCATGTTTAGTGCCTCACTCATCATCATACAATGTTTAATTCTGTCCCTTCAGGTCTGATCATGTTTAGTGCCTCACTCATCATACAATGTTTAATTCTGTCCTTTCACGTCTGATCATGTTTAGTGTCTCACTCATCATACAATGTTTAATTCTGTCCTTTCACGTCTGATCATGTTTAGTGCCTCACTCATCATCATACAATGTTTAATTCTGTCCCTTCAGGTCTGATCATGTTTAGTGCCTCACTCATCATCATACAATGTTTAATTCTGTCCCTAAAGGTCTGATCATGTTTAGTGCCTCACTCATCATCATACAATGTTTAATTCTGTCCCTTCAGGTCTGATCATGTTTAGTGCCTCACTTATCATCATACAATGTTTAATTCTGTCCCTTCAGGTCTGATCATGTTTAGTGCCTCACTCATCTCAACAATTTAAAGAAAAATCGCGGTAAGAACACGTGAGTTTTTCATCTATTCTTCTTCTTTTTCTTCTTCTTCTTCTTTTCTTTCCCCCTCCCCCCCCCCCCCCCTCTCTCTCTCTCTCTCTCTCTCTCTCTCTCTCCGTCTATCTTTCTCACTTTCTCTCTTGGCATATTCTTCTGTTACCAACATGATTCATTCTCCCCTCCCGCCCCCCCTCTCTCTCCCCCCCCCCCTCTCTCTCACACTCTCCATTTCTTTCTTTCTCCATTCCTTTCTGGGCATATTCTTCACTCCCACCCCAGCCCTCTTCCTCTCTCTCTTTCTGCCCCTCCCTCTCTCGCTCCCCTCTCTCTCTCACACACATTCTCTCTGTGTCTTTCTTTCTCCATTTCTCTCTCTCTACTGGACATAGCCTTCTGTTACCAGCATGATTCATTCTCCCCCCCCCCTCCTCCGCACTCTCTCTCTTTCCCCTCCCTCTATCTCTCCCCTCTCTCTCACACACTCTCTCCATGTCTTTTCTTTCTCCCTTTCTCTCTCTCTACTGGTTATGTTTTTCACTTCTGTTCCAATTTATTTGTTTTGCACCATTTTTGTCCTGGTTTGTACCTACCATGTCACTAGAGCTTTACAGCTAATGACATTAACCATTTCAGTGTTCAGTGTTCTCTCTCTCTCTACTGGACATATTCTTCTGTTACCAATATGATCATTCTTCCCCCCCCCCCTCCCCCACCCTCCCACTTCGCCCTCTCACTCTCTACCCCTCCTCCTCTCTCCCTCTCCCCCTGCCCCATTTATCCCTCTCTCCACCCCCTTCCACTCTCTCTCTCTACCTTCCCTCCCTCTCTCTTTCCCCCCTCTCCCCCCTCCCTCTCTCCCTTCTCTTCAACTGCCACGTAAAGCCTATAGAATTTCACATGATTTAGATGAAAAAGGTAAAAGAAATTGGGCGTGAAATATTCGATGTAAATTATACCAGTATGGGTTTGGATATGTGTGGATGAATCAAGGTGTCCAGGAAATTAAACAGTTTCTCATTGAATTTAATGAAAGATTGATTTTTTGCAGGTGGCAGGAGTGGAACTCACAAATGGAAGACAGCGACCGGTTTGAAATGTACAGAACATTTTGTACTACACATGAAGTGAAAACGTACTTGTAAATTAGCATAGACAAACATTTAAAATTCATAATGGCAAGATTTAGATTAGGTATTTCAGAAATTTCTCAACATTATTATCGTTATAGAAAGCATACCGTGGCTGAGTTGAATTGCCCTCTGTGTAGAAGTGGTGTTGAAGTTCATAATGGCAAGATTTAGATTAGGTATTTCAGAAATTTCTCAACATTATTATCGTTATAGAAAGCATACCGTGGCTGAGTTGAATTGCCCTCTGTGTAGAAGTGGTGTTGAAGGTGAGCTTCACTTTATTTTATGTTGTCCTGCTTTTAGTATATTCCGCGAAAGTATTTCAAGTTTCCAAATCAGTTTCGGCTAAGTCTGTTGATGGCATCCGATAAAGAAAGCGTTGTAAAGAATTTATCCATTTACTGACATAAAGCGTTTAAGTTACAATCAATTATGATATCAACATTCCTTTGATGATTGTTTCGCCTTGTGCGCTTGCATGTTTAATAATGTTGTATACTGCACTCCTTCACGAGGGGCAATGGCATATATGAATAAATCATCCCAATCCGAATCCGTTCTCTCCATCCACCCCACCTCTCTCTACCTTTCCTCCCTCTCTCCCCTCTTCCCCTTCTTTCCACCTCTCTCTACCTTTCCTCCCTCTCTCACTTTTCCCCCCTCTCTCCCTCTCTCCCCTCTCTCCCTTCTCTCCACCCAACCCCTACCTCTCTTTACCTTCCCTCCCTCTCTTCCCCCCCCACTCCCCTCATTTCATCTCTCTTCCCCCCTCTCCCCCTTATCCCTACCCCCCTCACCCCTTCTCCCTCTCTCTCTCTTTACCTTCCCTCCGTCTCTCTTTCCCACCCTCTCCCCTCTCTCCTCTCCCTCTCTGTTTGAGCAGGGGCAAGGGTGTAGGAGAGGGCAGTGCCAAATATACCTGAAGGTCAGTGCCTCATTCTTTCTTTGTCTTTTTCTTTCTTTGTTATTACATAAGAGATTTATTTCAGAGCCTTTCCCGGAGTGGAATGTCTACTGAGAGAGCGAGAGAAAAGGTAAAGAGAGAGAGAGAGAGAGAGAGGGGGGGGGGGTTAGTGGAGTGGAAAGAATTGTTGAGCCCATTACTAACAGGAGTGTTTTACCAACCTGATTTTGGTGGGCTGAAGGGCGGACACCGTGGCCATGTCTGTGTGTAGTTAACTAACTGGGTCCTTGCAGTTGGCACAGCGTAGCGGGACTTTTGATCCCTTCCGGTCCTACTTTCTCCCACCACATACACCCTAGCTTTCAACCCCACGTAAAACAAGGGGGGTGTGGGGGCGGACGTAAAACAAGAATAATGCAAAAAAAAAGAAGAGAGGCCAGGGTGGGGGGCGAGAGGGGGGTGGGGGGGGGGGAAGAGAGAAGAGACAGACACAGGGAGAGAGAGAGGGTTCTTGTGGGGTGGGAAAGCAAGACAGAGGGAGAGGAGGTGGGGAGGGGAAGGAGAGAGGGATAGAGAGCGAGAGAAGGAGAGAGAGAGAGACCTTCAAAGCCTAGAATGAGAGACTGAATGAGACAGAGAGAGAGGCGGGGAGAGAGACAGAGACAGAGAGACAGGAAGAGAAACTGGGGAGAGAGAGGGGGAGAGAGAGACAGATAGACAGACAGACAGACAAAGAGAGTGAGCCAGAAAGAGGGAGCTCGGACAGAGAGGGAGAACTACAGACAGACAGACAGAGACAGACACAGAAAGAGCGAACTTCGGAATCCCTGACAGACGGAGAGAGAAGAGAGACAGGTGTCAGAATAACGGCGCCGCAGTGTGGCGGAGTGTTGGTGCCAGACTTCCGATCTGCACAGTCAACACAATCATACAGACCCCTCTTCTCCAGACCCTCCTCCTATCTCTGGCGCCTACAGGGATCCCTTCCACATGATCTCATGCCCGGTGTGCATGCGAAGGCACAGCTTGAATTGTTTTTCTTTCTTTCTGTAAATCCAATCGTCCAATGAAAGCACCATGTCTTGGAGTTCTTGCAATCCTTTCTCGTTGCAGGTGATTGATCGGCAGCGGAACTAACAGGACGTTTCAGGCGTGCGACGGTCGTGAGAGTGACGTGTTTGGTTCGAATCTCGGTAACGGCGCCTGGTGGGCACAGGGTGGACATTTTTTCCGATCTCCCAGGTCAACATATGAGCAGACCTGCTAGTGCCTGTACCCCATTCGTGTGTATACGCAAGCAGAAGATTCAAATACGCACATTAAATATCCTGTAATCCATGTCAGCGTTCGGTGGGTTATGGAAACAAGAACATTCCCAACATGCACACCCCCGAAAACGGAGTATGGCTGCCCATATGGCGGGGTTCAAACGGTCAGACACATACAAGTGAACGTGGGAGTTGCAGCCCACGAAGGAAGAAGAAGAAGAAGAAGAAGAAGAAGAAGAAGAAGAAGAAAGCAGTGTTCTTTTGGTCCAGGGCCTCAAGGTTCCATTCACGGCCACGTCGGATGGGTTATGCTGTATGTCTACATATATTTTCCCCCTGATCTCTCAGCTCAACAAATGTGCAGACCTACTAGAACATTCGTAGTGTACACGCAGAATGTGGAATACACACGTCAAAGAACCCGTGATCCATGTCAAATCAAAATGATGTTGCTGGCTTGAAGTCCGACTGACTGCAAAGGGCCGAAATCCATGTCAAGTGGTTGATGAGTTACGGAAACACAAACACACCCAGCGCTCATTCCTCGCTTGCACAAAACGGGAGTACAGCTGCCTAAATAGTGGGGCTAAAAGAAGAAGAAAAAACGAGTTTTACACGTAACAGCTCGGTTGTAGATGGGATAAAACTGAGGGGTGCACCTGACGAACAAGAGGAACCACAAAATGTGGCCTGCACCCGTACTGTTTCAGGTCTGTGCTGCCTTGACGACAGAGCCAACAAACACATCGGCTGTGGGGGTCACGCTGTTGTGACCTGTGAAAACAACACACAAAACTAATCAACGCACGATCAAAGCTCCGCTTCCTCATGTATTGTACTCCTGTCCACTAGCCTCACGTGTGCAAACATGCATACGTGTAATTATACATACTCACAGACACCTAGAGAGCAAGAGAGAGGGGGAGAAGGAGGGGAGAAAGAGAGAGGGAAAGATTATTATATATAATGTAAAAAAAAAAAGAAGATAAAACCCTCTGTGTGTGTGTGTGTGTGTGTGTGTGTGTGTGTGTGTGTGAGCGTATGTGTGTGTGTGTGTGTGTGTGTGTGTGTGTGTGTGTGTGCAATTGTAGATACTCCAAGCAGAATGCAAGAGGATTCACATAAACATACACACAACCGCACACGTTTATGTTCGTAAGCATGTATGCGCGCGCACGCACGCATGCACACAAACACACACACACACACACACTCTCTCTCTCTCTCTCACCGACAACAACTTTCACCCCCATCCCCCATCCCCTCGATACATACACACACAATATCAGCAAGCAAAACAACACATAGACAGACAGAAAGAAAGGCAGACATACAGGCAGACAGACAGACAGACAGACAGAGGACGACTTTCCAACCATCAAATATTGCGGCCAAGTACACCCCCCCCCTCCTCCACATCCTCCCACCCCCACCCCATGCCGACTTTCACATATGGGCCCAGCATGCTGTGAGTTGACACAGGCAGATAGGGCCCCCGCCGTCGGCAGCTGTCCACTTCAGGGTAAGGCGGTGGAGGCTGAACAAGTCAGCACTGCAGGTGTCCGTATCTCCCGGGCCTGGCTGACGTCAGGAAGTAGGTCTGTTATGGAAGGGGTCTGGGGCACGGGGTTTATCACTGATGTTTCCAAACTGGCGTGAGCGTCTATCTGCATTGTTATCATCATCATCGTCGTCATCACCACCATCACCACCAACACCACCACCACCATCATCATCGTTGTTAATATCATCATCATCACCGTTGTTATCATCATCATCATCGTCACACTCACCATCACTATCGTCGTCGTCGTCGTTGTTGATGTTGTTATTATTGTCATCATCATTATGATATCATCATTATTATCAATTTATGTGGATGTGCAAGATTTTGGTTTGTTGTTATCCCATTTTTCTGTGAGTGTGGTGGTGTTGTTATCATTATTGTCATACCATCACTGCTTGTGCAAGATTTTGGCTTATTGTTGCCCCGTTTGAACAATCTGAACTGGTTGAAGATCGTTCAAGAAAGTTTTTAAAAGCCGCTGAAAATCGCTTCAAACCGCACGAGGGTTGGTTCAACAATGGGAAGGACGTTTCCGGTACATGTAACAGGAAGTGCTGGCTACGTTTGGTGTTAGTTTTTGAAGAGTATCGCAAGTTTGTTAACTCTAATACTCAAGTCGCCGACCGGCGACAACAGCGTTATCGTGCGGCGACTGGTGTTCTCGCTGCAAGTCGCCGAGCGGCGACTACAGCGACTAAAGGTGTGGTTTTTCATTGTTCATATTGTATGTATTTCATGTTATCTTTCGTTGTATACTATGTGCCACAGTGAGTTGTGTCTGGGTGGGTGTCAATATTTATTCTGTGTCTGTGACTTGTTTTCCCCTCTCCCCCGCCACCCACTGTCCTGCCCTGTCCTGTTTAGTTTTTATATGAACCGGTCTGATGTATGCACTGTTAAATGTCCGACGTGGGAGGAACAGAGTCAATGTGGATCTGAATCTGAACTGAATCCCACATCACGACCATCTCCTCGAGGGCTCGACCATTCAGATCGGCACTGAGTCTCTGTAGTATGTGAAACACGGTGAATAGATATGGGTGTTATGGATAGTATAGTATAGTATAGTATAGTATAGTATAGTATAGTATAGTATAGTATTACTCTTTTGTCACAGCAGATTTCTCTATATGAAATTCGGACTGCTCTCCCCAGGGAGAGCACTTCACTACAGCGCCACCATTTTTGTTTCTACCTGCCAATGTATCAAATTTGTTTTCCTATCAAAGTGAACTTTTCTTCTGCAGAATTTTGCCAGGGACAACCCTTTTTTTGTCGTAAGTTCGTTTACGTGTGCTAAGTGCAGTCTCCACATGGTACTTCGGTTTATCATCTCATCCGAATGACTAGTGTCCAGACCACCACTCAAGGTCTAGTGGTAGTGAGAGAAAATACTAGCAAGTGTGGGATTCGAACCAGTGCGGTCATATTCTCTCGTTTCCTGGGTGTACGCGTTACCACTGGCCAACACTCCTCTCATTGTATCATAGTTACACACACACAGACACAAACACACACACACGCACACACACACGCACACACACACACACACACACACACACACACACACACACACACACACACACGCACACACACACGCACACACACACACACAGAGACTACAAGGCGACGACGATGTGTAGGGATTGTTCCACGAGACAAACGATGATCCAGAACTTGAAGCTGACCCAGCCTTGGCTCCAGTCAGCAAACAGCTCGGACAGGCAACGTAAACATCAAAAGACAGCCCCCCTGACCCCCCCTTTGAAACCAGTGGACCCGTGTCCGAGCAGTAGCCTGTTTGATCCTCATCAAATAAATCTCTATAATCTCCCCTTTCCCTCCAAAACATTGGAAGCCGGGCCGCTGGGATACGAGTTTCCAATAAATATATCAAACATGGGGGAGTATCGGAACTCCGATAAGATTGGAGCGACAAACGAAGAGGTGTAGGGGTGAGTGTGTGTGTGTGTTGGGGGGTGGGGGAGGGGGGCGTATGGGGGAGGGGGGGTGATCTTAAGGTAATATACAAGAACGACAACTGTGGTATTGTTTGTCCACCAAGCAGACGAGCAGGGGTTCAAGGAATTGTGTAAACGGCCGTTTGCCGTTTAATCTGTCTGAAGCTCCACTGACCTCCGTTTGACATGGCTTGCTTCTCTGTCAGCCAAACGTTTTTCTGCATAGACAGCAAGGAAAGTTGACAGTACCCTGTATATACAGAGAGAACAACTGACCGAGAAACGTGGAGAGGAGAGGGGTGGTTAGGCTGAGATAGGCACCAGCACCACGTGTGACGTAAACTTTGTGTGACCCCCCATGCCCCACCTCCGTCCGCCCCCCTGCCCCCCGTGCCGTCACCTCTGACATACATGTAGACATCCGTTTGTTAAAGTGCGTGTCGCTGAGTTGTCCCCATGCATGTGTGTGTGTGTGTGTGTGTGTGTGTGTGTGTGTGTGTGTGAACTTTGACCGGACCAGCAAATAGTTCTCTTGATACCCCCACGGTCAGTCGATGACTGACGTTGTTAAGTGGTCGGATATAAATTAATTGGGGAAGGGGGTGGGGGGTGAGTGGTGGGTAAGGGGTCAAAGAGTGAGAGAGAGAGTGTGTGTGAGAAAGAGAGAGAGAGGAGAGGAGGGAGAGAGAAAGAGAGAGAGAAGAAAAAAGGAGAGAGAGAGAGTTACATTTGTTGTCAGATATACTCCAAGAAATTTCACTACCTTTCAATACTCAAGGGATATCATTTATCTTAAAGATACGCATCTTGATTGGATCTGATCCATTATTTAAAAAAAAACACTATATGGGATTTTTCAGTAGACAACAGCAACCCGTTTTCAATCATAATTATATAATCAGAAATTATGTTTAGTTCGTTTTGATATAATCTGTTTGTATGCTACTTTCATCCAAATACATATCGCATCAGCAGACTGGACGAGTACAATGTTATTTGTTAGTTTTCTTGGTAGGTCGATCATTAAGAAACCAAATAATAAAGGAGCAACAACAGACCCTTGCGGAATACCAATTTGCAACTGTCTTGGAGAAGAATAAGTATTGCCAATATAAAACAGTCTCGAATGTCATACGTGATCATAGGCTTTGGTTACATAAACAAAAAGGTAGCTAATACGCACTTTCGTCTTTCAAATTGATGCTTAACTTGAGTGCGCGCACGCGCGCGCGTATGCGGCGCGCGCGCGTGTGTGTGTGAAAGAGAGTGTGTGTGTGTGTGTGGCTGTGTGTGTGTTTGTTTGTGTGTGTGTGTGAGAGAGAGAGAGAGAGTGTGTGTGTGTGTGTGTTTCCAGTTGTCAAGGGCAGCCCATGTGTGTGCAGTTATGTATG
>NC_134895.1:24828812-24833812 GCF_041734735.1 Babylonia areolata
CTTCTCGTGGAGTTCCACCGTACAGGGCCAGGTTTCCCTCCTCAGTGCTGCAGGTGGTCCTCAGAGCTTCTCGTGGAGTTCCACCGTACAGGGCCAGATTTCCCTCCTCAGTGCAGCAGGTGGTCCTCAGAGCTTCTCGTGGAGTTCCACCGCACAGGGCCAGATTTCTCTCCTCAGTGCAGCAGGTGGTCCCCAGAGCTTCTCGTGGAGGTCCACCGCACAGGGCCAGGTTTCTTTCCTTAGTGCAGCAGGTAGTCCCCAGAGCTTCTCGTGGAGTTCCACCGCATAGGGCCAGGTTTCCCTCCGCAGTGCTGCAGGTGGTCCTCAGAGCTTCTCGTGGAGTTCCACCGCATAGGGCCAGATTTCCCTCCTCAGTGCTGCAGGTGGTCCCGAGAGCTTCTCGTGGAGTTCCACCGCACAGGGCCAGGTTTCCCTCCTCAGTGCTGCAGGTGATCCCTAGAGCTTCTGGTGGAGTTCCACCGTACAGGGCCAGATTTCCCTCCTCAGTGAAGCAGGTCCCCAGATCTTCTCGTGGAGTTCCACCGCACAGGGCCAGGTTTCCCTCCTCAGTGCTGCAGGTGGTCCCTAGAGCTTCTCGTGGAGTTCCACCGCACAGGGCCAGGTTTCCCTTCACAGTGCTCCAAAAGTTGTGCAGAACTGAGCAAGTGCTCTGGTGTCTGCGAACCTGTGCGTTCTGCACTACATTCATCAGTAAGGGACAGTCTCAGTCTGTAGAGGACAACGTGTTTAACTTAACTGAGCGCTATTAACCAAGTATGTTTGATGTATTTTTAGCGCGTATGATTTATAATTTAGGTCTATAAATGTCAATTGAATACAAGTATGTTTCTTGATGTGTATTATGTATTATTAGGTGAGGGGTATATTACTTAAAAGAAGGTATGAGCATTTGCCATTTTTACAATGCTGTCTATGAAGAATTTTTGACACCCTTTCATAAGGGGCAATGACCTCTATCTAAATGAATAAACCATTCATCATCATCATCATCATCATCATCATCATCATCATCATCATCATCATCATCATCACCATCATCACCATCATCATCATCATCACCATCATCATCATCATCATCATCATCATCACCATCATCATCATCATCATCACCATCATCATCATCACCATCATCATCATCTCCATCCTCAGCGCTGAATCATCATCATCATCATCATCATCATCATCACCATCATCATCATCATCATCACCATCATCACCATCATCATCACCATCATCATCATCTCCATCCTCAGCGCTGAATCATCGGCATCATTCACACCTCACGCCGCTCATCCCCAGTTGTCCCCCCTGGATGCCCACATCCGGGTTCCTCTCAGTGTTGCCAGCTTGCAGCCTCTGGTTGTCATGGTCAGGGGAAGTCTCCATCAGACTTTTTTTTTCCTGTTAAAGAACAAACAAACTGCAGTTACCATCCCTGATATCAGCTGTTTGTATGAAAACACGTTTATCGTTATGTTGTTGTGGGGGTTTTTTTTTTTTGTTTGTTTGTTTTTTTGTGGTTCTTTTTTTTGGGGGGGGGGGGGGGGGGGGGGGGGGGGGGAGGAAGGGGCGGGGGGGGGGCTTTATTTTATTTTATTTTTTTCGTTAGAAAGTAAACGATACAACTTCCAAATAAACACGTGAACAATATTTTTTTTCTTTTTTCTTTTATTTTTATCTTTCTTTTTTTTTCTAAAGGCTCGCGTGTCTCTATTATGACCTATCAAGTTCATAAAGTTTTATACGGAAAACAAACAAAAAACCAAAAAACCAACAAAAACAAAAACAAACAAAAAAACAAACAAAAAAACAAAAACAAAAAAAAAACGACGGGTACAGTTACCTTAGATAATGAAACACGTTAAAATGATTGTTTTACAAGTTGAAAAAAAAATCAAACTGAAAAATCACACACACACACACACAAACACACACACACACACAGGTGCACACACACACACATACACACACACACACACACACAGGTGCACACACACACACACGCGCGCGCACGCACGCACACACGTACACACACACGCGCGCGCGCGCGCACGCATGCGGGAGGCACTGAGGTAGAACGTGAATCAACCTTACTTGTCACATAAACTGTTTGGCGGCTTACGGGACAGAGAGCAGAGAGGGGGACACAGAGCGCGGAGTTCATCGCCATGCAATAAAAGAGCAGGAAGTCGTTGTGAGCTGGTTTAGGCTGTCAGCAGCAGGACCCGGAAAACACGTTGACCAATCATTAGCTCAAGACGCAAGTATAAACATGCATCAAAAAGGTTCATGAAGAGGTGAGAGTTTTATGACACCCACACTCCCCCCCACCCCCACCCCCCTACACCTGTCCCTGGCAAAATTCTGTAGAAAAATCAACTTTGATAGGAAAACAAAACAAAAACATAGCAGGCGGAAAAAAATACCAAAAAAAAAAGGGTGGCGCTGTCAGTGTAGCGACGCGCTCTCTCTGTGGGGAGAGCAGCCCGAATTTCACACAGAGAAATCTGTTGTGACAAAAAGAGTAATACAAATACAAATACACCTCCACCTCCACCTCCCATAATATGTTTACATTTTACTGAGCACCAGGTCAGCTTTCTTTCCATATCATCATCCTCACTTTCCTAACAGCAACACGATAAAACCAAACAATAACCATCACTATAACCGAATAGCACAGAAAAATGTAAAAGAAGGAGAATGAGAAGAAGAAGAAAAGTGAATGAAGTGTGGAAGAAGAAGAATAACAAGGACATTAACAGCAACAACAATACAACAATAAAACTAAAATCAACAACAAGAAGAAGAAATATGACAAGCATAATAACAAGAACAGGGAGAATTTAACAGCAACAACAACGAAAACAGTAAGTCTCCATTTCTTTCCTGATTTATATACATATATATCTGTCATGTTGTAAACAATCTCTAGGTAATACTTATCACAAAGAAATATATATCCACACTTGCTTCGGCTGTCTTTGTTTATTGATGACATCGACTGATTATGACACTGTAAGTAATTTGGAACTGTGTAATTTTCCATTTCGTCTAATTTTCATTTTTCAAAGAGGTGTGAGGGCTAACCAGTACACACTACACCACATCTTCCTTTGAAAAGAAAGAGAACAAGAGAGGCAAGGCCTTCAAGGCTCACTTGTGATGCACTTTTATAAAAAAATCCAAGCTTTTTATGTATTGAGTATAATTTCAAAATGTAATGTTTAAGATGAGAAAGATCAGTTTAAAGCAAATTAACTCCTCTAGCATTAATTACAGAGTAATTTCCCCTTTTTTCTCTCTTTTTTTTTTTTACTAATCTGCACCAAAACGTTTGCAAAATAAATAAAACTTCCATGCTTAGCAAAAGAAGTTCCTGTTTGAACAAAACAATGATAATAATGACTGCTCTAGCTGTTGGGTCAGAATATCAGATCAAAGTGCCAAGTTTAGAGAATACAAAAAATATAAATATAACAGTAAATGCAGTTTGCATATAATTAGGCTTCATTCTTTATTTTTCTGTGCCCATCCCAGAGGCGCAATATTGTTTTAAACAAGATGACTGGAAAGAACTGAATTTTTCCTATTTTTATGCCAAATTTGGTGTCAACTGACAAAGTAGTTGCAGAGAAAATGTCAATGTTAAAGTTTACCACGGACACACACAGGCAACCGAACACCGGGTTAAAACATAGACTCAGTTTGTTTACACAAGTGAGTCAAAAATGAGCAGATGGCCGACCTTCGCAGAAAGACGACGTGCTGAGCACGCATTGAGTTAACTGAAAGAGGAAGAAGAACGTCTTTGTATGTCCTGAGTATTGTGGCGATAAACTCTCGCAGTCAGAACACAATGGACCGAGCAAACCTTGAGTTAATTGAAAGAGGAAGAAGAACGTCTTGGTATGTCCTCAGTGTTGTGGCGATAAACTCTCGAATCAGAAGACAATTGTCCGAGCAAGCCTTGAGTTAATTGAAAGAGGAAGAAGAACATCTTGGTATGTCCTCAGTGTTGTGGCGATAAACTCTCGAATCAGAAGACAATTGTCCGAGCAAGCCTTGAGTTAACTGAAAGAGGAAGACGAATGTCTGAGTATGTCCTGAGTATTGTGGCGATTAGCTCTGGATGGTCTGAACACAATGGTCTGGGCAAGCCATTGTGACATTGCAAAACGCTGTTATTGCCTCCAGTTCATACAGGGCAATGACCTCACATGGATTGTATTATCTGAGTAACAAGCTCACTGTGTCTGTCTCTGACTGTCTGTCTCCCTCTCTCTCCTATTGTCTTTTGTCTTACAACACTGAAATACTTGACGTTTTTGTGACATGAACATGTGTTTACATCCCTTCACGAGGACAACGGCCTTCACTTGAATAAATCATCCGTATCCCTCTCTCTCTCTCTTCCCAGCCCCTCCTCTCTCTTCCACTCTCTCTCTCTCTGCTCTCTCTCTCTCTCCCAGCCCTCCCTCTCTCTCTTTCCTCTCTCTCTCCCCTCTCTCCCCTCTCTCTCCTCTCTCTCTCTCTTCCCAGCCCCCCCCCTCTCTCTCCCCTCTCTCTCTCCCAGCCCGCTCTCTCTCTTTCCTCTCTCTCTCTCTCTCCCCCTCTCTCTATCGCCCCCCTCTCTCTCCCAGCCCCCCTCTCTCTCTTTCCTCTCTCCTCTCTCTCTCTTCCCAGCCCCATTCTCTCCCCCCCTCCCTCTCCCAGCCCCCCTCTCTCTCTTTACTCTCTCTCCTCTCTCTCTCTTCCCAGCCCCCCTCTATCTCTCTCTCTCCCCCTCTCTCTCTCTCCCATCTCTCTCTTCCCAGCCCCCCCCTCTCTCTCCCCCTCTCTCTACCCCCTCTCTCTCTCCACCCCCTCTCTCTCCTCCCAGCCCCCTCCCCCAACCCTAACCCCCCCCTCTCCACTCCGTCTCCCCGTCTTTCTCTGTGTTTCACCTCCTGCATTTGTCTACATGTTGATATTGTGTA
>NC_134895.1:24841312-24853812 GCF_041734735.1 Babylonia areolata
TGCACTAATGGCTGTACAGACGGTGGATAGGAAGTCACTGCACTGATGATTGTACAGGCAGTGGATAGGAATTCATTGCACTAATGGTTGTACAGGCAGTGGATAGGAAATCACTGCACTAATGGCTGTACAGACAGTGGATAGGAAGTCACTGCATTAATGGCTGTACAGACAGTGGATAGGAAGTCACTGCACTAATGGCTGTACAGACAGTGGATAGGAAGTCACTGCACTGATGGTTGTACAGACGGTGGATAGGAATTCACTGCACTAATGGCTGTACAGACAGTGGATAGGAAGTCACTACACTGATGGCTGTACAGACGGTGGATAGGAAGTCACTGCACTGATGATTGTACAGACAGTGGATAGGAATTCATTGCACTAATGGTTGTACAGGCAGTGGATAGGAAGTCACTGCACTAATGGCTGTACAGACGGTGGATAGGAAGTCACTGCACTGATGATTGTACAGACAGTGGATAGGAATTCATTGCACTAATGGTTGTACAGGCAGTGGATAGGAAGTCACTGCACTAATGGCTGTACAGACAGTGGATAGGAAGTCACTACACTGATGGTTGTACATTCAGTGGATAGGAAGTCACTACACTAATGGTTGTACAGACAGTGGATAGGAAGTCACTACACTGATGGTTGTACAGACAGTGGATAGGAAGTCACTACACTGATGGCTGTACAGACAGTGGATAGGAAGTCACTACACTGATGGTTGTACATTCAGTGGATAGGAATTCACTGCACTAATGGTTGTACAGACAGTGGATAGGAAGTCACTACACTGATGGCTGTACAGACAGTGGATAGGAAGTCACTACACTGATGGTTGTACATTCAGTGGATAGGAATTCACTGCACTAATGGTTGTACAGACAGTGGATAGGACGTCACAATACTAATGGTTGTACAGACAGTGGATAGGAAATCACTACACTGATGGCTGTACAGACAGTGGATAGGAAGTCACTACACTGATGGTTGTACAGACGGTGGATAGGAAGTCACTACACTGATGGTTGTACAGACGGTGGATAGGAAGTCACTACACTGATGGTTGTACAGAGAGTGGATAGGACATCACTACACTGATGGCTGTACAGACGGTGGATAGGAAGTCACTACACTGATGGCTGTACAGACGGTGGATAGGAAGTCACTACACTGATGGTTGTACAGTCAGTGGATAGGAATTCACTACGATAATGGGTGTGAGACAATCAACCTTTAACAGATGTGCTGCATTTCATTGCAGATTCCGGATGTTGTTTCGTTACGCTGTGTTACGTTGGATCTTTTATCTGCAAAGAAAATGACAGGTGTTATCATTTGGAATGACCGGCCTGGCAGTAGCACTGACAGTCGTTGAGACAGAGAAAGGATTAACTGAGATTATGCACGCGTAATTTGCGGACTTAACAATACTTGGTATATATTTTATCCATACGCCTACACCCTGAAACACGTGTAAATGTGATGCAAGGTATGTCGTGAAATGTGATCACCCGGGCTTCACAAGTGACGCCCTTTTCGCAGAAAGACTTGACGACAGAAAGTAACCAATACAGTTATGGCACGACCACAGCGTCAACACAGCTCTGTGTCGTATACACTGCACGCCAAATATAAGGTTATGACGACATAAAAGGTTATGGCGACATGATCGTGTCAGTAGATCCCGTTTTATGTCACAGAATAAGCTGGTGGTTATCAGCCATTCCAAGGCCAATTATCGAGCGCCCCAGACTAATTAGTCACCAGGAAGAACAAACAACGTAAACCACACGTTCGCATTTGGAAGAAATGAATTCCGTCTCGCCGTGAGCTGCCTGTCTGTACGGAATAACATTCGTGCTTGTGATTCCGCCACTGTTTTGAGTGAGAGCAGCATCTGATTCTGTATTATTAGCGATGTGGGGTTGTTCGCTTCTTTTTTTTTTTCCGTCATTGGTAATCCTATCCCTTGTCAATGCAGTTTACTGCATGCACAAAGTCTGGGTTTACAGTTTCTCTTGATGACTGCATTTGCTTTGTTTTGTTTTGTTTTGCTTTGTTTGCTTTGTTTTGTTTTTGTGTTTTTTTGTACTTATTTCTGTTCCACAACGAATACGTGGCTGCAAGCTACAAGGTTAATATGGCGAAACTCATCTTTGCATTGCCATTTTGTTTTATGCACATTTTTCTTGATGTACATATACTATACACACACACACACACACACACACACACACACACACACACACACACACACACACAAAAGCTTGTTGTAAAGTCAGAAGTATGAATTAGATATGTGTGCCAGGAGGGGGAGTGAGGAGGAGTGGCAGTTGGGGAGAGGGGGGAAGGTGAGATAAGATATTTTCAACATGTCCAAGCATAAACTGTTGTGCGAACTGTATTTTTCTGTCTCGTCTGAACTAAATGCAGCACAGTCGACCTGTTTTCTCTCCCAGCAATAATACAATTGTACTGTTTAGTCCCCCCCCCCCTCCCTTCCCCCCCGCCCCCTCCCTCCCCCCCTCCCTCCCCCCCGCCCCCTCCCTCCCCCCGCCCCCTCCCTCTCCGCTTCTTGAAAAAAAGCCTCCTGTCATTGCGAATTACTTTTGAAGTGTTTAATGTGTTTTATGTGCTGCCCTCCAACTACTCACACCCCTTTTCCCTTTCACGGATATTGCCTGATAGCATCTGATAGTAATGAAACGGCAAATATACATTACATTTTTCTTTTCTTTTTTTTTGTCTTTTTTTTTTTGGCCCTTGTTACTTTTGATGTGACGGGCGGAATAGCTGAGTGGTTAAAGCGTTGGACTCTCAATCTGAGTGTCTCAAGTCCGAATCTCGGTAACGACGCGTGGTGGGTAAAGGGGTGGAGATTTGCCCCATCTCCCAGGTCAATAAAATGTGCAGACCTGCTTGTGCTTGAACCTCCTTCTTGCGAAAACCCATGTAGATGATCAAATGCACACGTTAAAGATCCCGTGATCCATGTCAGCGTTCGGTGGGATATGGAAACAAGAACATACCACCACTCCCCGAAATCGGAGTATGGCTGTCTCCATGACAGGGACTATAAACACAACAACGTTCATACACGCAAAAGCCCACCCGCATAGACGAGTGAATGTAGGAGTCGCAGCCCAAGAAAGAAGAAGATGAAGTATGTGTGAAATGATGTGAATGTCAGTATATATACAGGCAAAAAGATCCCCACCCCCCACGTCCCAAATCAACCTTTACTTAAGAGTCCAAGACATTCGCTGAGCTATATAGCATCCACAAACGTAGCTGCGGAAACTCCAAGTCATCTACAGGACGAGGTCTTTGCGAAAGACAACTCGACGTAGAAGGAGAGTATTGCCTCCCCCCGCCCCCCCCCCCCTCCTCCAGGCCCTCCCCCCACCACCTCCTATCCTATGCCGAGCCCTGGACACAGTGGATGGATATCCATTCAGTCACGATAGCTGTAAAAGGCTATCGGACCTTTAACATTTTCTGTTGTTGTTGTTTTTGTTTTTTTACTCGGGTGTGGCCACAGACATCAATAAAATACTGCGTCCTCCTTTGTATCCAAGATGGGGGCTTACATCCCCCCCCCCTCCACACACACACAGAGAGGAAAAAAAAACCACACACGAAACAACAACAAAACAACACCAACCAACCAAACAAACAAGCCAAAAAAAACAACAACAGCAACAACAAAAAACCACCAAAAGAACCCCCCAAAGACACCCCCCCCCCCAAAAAAAAAAAAAAAAACAAAAAAAAAAAAACGTGACCTCAGCACTTGGAAACAGAACTTGGTTCCTGAGGCACTGCAAGGAAACAGAGACATATCAGCCTCTCAAGTTCAGGACAGTTCCATTCCAGCCAATCCCAGACGACCGCATGGTATCCGGAACCTCGGGCAGACAGCCTTCATCTATCGGATTGATTACACAGAGAGGGGGGGGGGGGGTACACAGAGAAGGGAGGCGGGGGGGGGGGGGGAGGAAGGTGTATCTAGTTTTCTGCCGCGCAGTAAGGCAGGACGATAAAAAATGCCGTAGCCATCAGCTTCATTCATTATGTCTTTGTTTATTAGTACACTACCCGCGAGGTCTATGTTTCTGAATGAAATATATACTTTTCCTAGGTGTCCTCAGATAATAACAGTGGCGGAGGCAGGCAGACAGACAGGGGTGTGAAATTCGAGATATCGTAGAACAGATGAAAACAAAGAAGGGCAAAAGAGGAACAAAAAAAAAAAAAAAGAAAGAAGAGAAGAAGAAATATCAAAGCGCGCGTGTGCGTCACCGCACCCCCCACCCCCACCCCAACCCCATCCGCTCGTACGAACACACACTGATGAAGACTGTAAAAGCGTCAAAGAGAAAAAAAAAAGTTGGAGAGAGAGAGAGGAGGGATATGTTTGATTTTGATTCTTAGGCATTTGTTAATCTTTTTTTTTTTTTAACATATGAATTTATTTCAATTTCAGTGTAAAGAAAGTAAGAGAGAGAGAGAGAGAGGGTGGGGGGAGTGATCCTCACATACACTGCATTATTGCATTGGTAGTCGATAGTTCTGAATTCTGCTGTATCAAAAAAAAGTGGGGGGAGGGGGAAGATGGAGAGACGAGGAGAGGGAATGGGTAAAATGGAGATGATGGGAGAAGGGTACGGAAGAAGAAGAAGAAGAGAGAGGGTGGAGGAGAGAGAGAGAGAGAGAGAGAGAGGAGAGAGACAGAGAGAGAGACAGAGAGAGACAGACAGAAAGAGAGAGAGAGATTGGACATGAAGAGAGTGGACATGATAATGTGCTCTGTCTCTTCCTGTGTGCTGTCTCTATCCTATTCTTTCCACTCTCCCTCCCCTCTCTCTTTCTGTCTGTGTCTCTGTGTCTGTCTGTGTGTCTCTCTCTCTCTCTGTTACACACACACACACACACACACACACACACACACACACACACACACACACGCACGCGCACAGATTTACCAGGAAATTTCGCCTAGAGACAAGAGACAAAGCAAAAACAAATCAGAGGTAGTCAGCAACTCAGACAGGCAGACGACGGGCGCAATAGCCGAGTGGTTAAAGCGTTGGACTTTCAATCTGAGGGTCCCAGGTTCGAACCTCGGTAACGGCGCCTGGTGCGTAAAGGGTGGATGGAGGTTCTTCCGATCTCCCAGGTCAACATAATTGTGTGCAGACCTGCTTGTGCCTGAACCCCCTTTCGTGTGCATACGCAAGCAGAAGATCAAATACGCACTTTAAAGATCCTGAAATCCATGTCAGCATTCGGTGGGTTATGGAAACAAGAACATATCCAGCATGCACCCCCCCCCCCCGGAAACGGAGTATGGCTGCCTACATGGCGGGGTAAAAACGGTCATACACGTAAAAGCCCACTCGTGTACATGTATACGAGAGAACGTGGGAGTTGCATCCCACGAACGAAGAAGAAGAAGAGAAGACAGGCAAACAGGCACGCATAAAAATACAACCACACTATTATTAACAAGGGCATTAACGGTACCTTTTTCACGGAAGTTTTTATCAGCAGCAAAGTGCGACATTGCCGCATCCACAAAGTGCACTAAACACACGGTCCCCATCCCTCCCACCAACATCCCACTCCGCTCAAACCACTCAGTGGCTACAGCCCAGCCATTTCCTGCAGCAGCTCAGAGACCGCAGACCCCAAATTAAGATTAGGTATCGTTACAGTCCTATCAGTGGAGTGGAGTGATGGCCTAGAGGTAACACGTCCGCCAAGGAAGCGAGAAAATCTGAGCGCGCTGGTTCGAATCACGGCTCAGCCGCCGATATTTTCTCCCCCTCCACTAGACCTTGAGTGGTGGTCTGGGCGCTAGTCATTCGGATGAGACGATAAACCGAGGTCCCGTGTGCAGCATGCACTTAGCGCACGTAAAAGAACCCACGGCAACAAAAGGGTTGTTTCTGGCAAAATTCTGAAGAAAAATCCACTTCTATAGGGAAAAAAACAAATAAAACTGCATGCAGGAAAAATTAAAAAAAAAAAAAAAATGGGTGGCGCTGTAGTATGGCGACGCGCTCTCCCTGGGGAGAGCAGCCCGAATTTCACACAGAGAAATCTGTTGTGATAAAAAGCAACACAAATACAAATCACAAGGCGATGGACACCAAAACATGCCATATACAGATGACAAGAAACAAACAAACAAACAAAAAAACAGAAAAAAACACGACACATGAATATTAGCTTCATTGTTCTAGCACACTAATGACAAAAAAAAGAAAGGGAAAGATACACACAGCCCACAACTGCCATTGAACCACTCACATATTCTTTATTTGTGTATGGGTGTATTGTATTGCTAACCAGACGCACAGTTCAGGTCAGGCCTCTGCACTCAGCTCTTTCAAGTCTGGCCTCTTTACAAGATAACCTCCCTCCCCTACCTCTTCCTTGTCTTCAGTTTTAGAGTTATGCATACGTCTGAATGACTGGTGTGAAAGTGCTTGGATTTGTCTCTGCACAAGATTCAGCGCTATATAAATACTATCATTATAAAAAACAGGTCAGAAACAACAGAAATAGGAAGCCCCACAAAGCAGACAATGTCGAACCACTAAACCACTCCAAACCTGTCCAAAACAACAACAACCAAAAAAAAAAAAAAAAAAAACACGGAAGAAGACCAGGTACAGTGATAACTTTTTTACACAGTACACGTGTAGATTATACCTCAGTGCCTTCACCATTCTGTCCAATTTGTAAACAGAGATTTTTTTTCAAAGAGACAACAAGAACAACAACAACAAATACTGCAACAACAACTACAACAACAATAACAACAACAACAACTACTACTACTACAACAACAACAACAACAACTACTACTACTACAACAACAACTACTACTACTACTACAATGCCACCAACAACAACTACAACAATAACAACAACAACACACACACACACAAAAAATACTACTACAACAACAACTACTACTACTACTACTACTACAACGCCACCAACAACAACTACAACAATAACAACAACACACACACAAAAAATAATAATAATGGAAGGAAAAAGGAAACACCAAGAAAAACAAAACGTGTTCTCATTATTCAGAGCACATTCACAAACACAAGCATTAAAATGCAAACTAAGTCCAAAACGGCTCTCGGACATCTCCTATGCTTTGGCGATGGGGAAAAAAAAAATTACAACAGGCCACTGTATGTTCATGATCGTCAAGTCCACACAGACAGACAGACAGACATAGAGAAGTGCGAGACAGACACAGAAAGAAAGGAAAGACAGAACGGGATGATGTGATAAACTGTGGCAGAGGGCGACCGAGAGAACAGGGAAAGGACAGACAGACAGATAGACGCGCGCGCGCGCGTACACACACACACACACACACACACACACACACACACACACACACACACACATGTAAGATTTTCGTGAACACATACATATCCAATGAATCGGTCAGACCGTTACCCATGCTAAAACAGACAGTCATAGACGCACAATAATGACAACAATCATAACAACACCTTATTACAAAGGCGTATCGGGAGCTGTGTGCAACATTAGATCCCATCCACAACGTGTACAACAGAACGCAAGGTTCCCATCCCTGAGGGCTGCGCGCAAAGCGGTCTGTTGACAGGTGTACACTGATGCTTTTGTTGACAGGTGTACACTGATGCTTCTGTTGACAGGTGTCCACCGATGCTGCTTTCAAAGGTTTAGCTGTGTGAGCCGTCTGTTGACAGGTGTACACTGATGCTTCTGTTGATAGGTGTCCACCGATGCTGCTTTCAAAGGTTTAGCTGTGTGAGCCGTCTGTTGACAGGTGTGCACTGGTGCTTCTGTTGACAGGTGTACAGTGATGCTTCTGTTGACAGGTGTACACTGTTGCTTCTGATGACAGGTTACACTGTTGCTTCTGTTGACAGGTGTACACTGTTGCTTCTGATGACAGGTGTACAGTGATGCTTCTGATGACAGGTTATACTTTTGCTTCTGTTGACAGGTGTACAGTGATGCTTCTGATGACAGGTGTACAGTGATGCTTCTGATGACAGCTTATACTGTTGCTTCTGTTGACAGGTTACACTGTTGCTTCTGTTGACAGGTGTACACTGTTGCTTCTATTGACAGGTTACACTGTTGCTTCTGTTGACAGGTGTACACTGTTGCTTCTGTTGACAGGTGTACACTGTTGCTTCTGTTGACAGGTGTACACTGATGCTTCTGTTGACAGGTGTACACTGATGCTTCTGTTGACAGGTGTACACTGTTGCTTCTGTTGACAGGTGTACACTGTTGCTTCTGTTGACAGGTGTACACTGTTGCTTCTATTGACAGGTTATACTGTTGCTTCTGTTGACAGGTGTTCACTGTTGCTTCTATTGACAGGTGTACACTGATGCTGCTTTCAATACATAAATATTGTCCAGAAAGTGGGAATAGCCTATTGTCTGTGACTGAAAGAGCCAACAGCGGCGAGGGAGATGGGTATAATAGTCAGTCAGGTCCGACTATGACCATCAGAACAGCAGTGGAGCCAACTGCTGTCCTCGTTATATGGTTCAGAATTTGATTCTGGTGGAGAGTGTCCTGCCCATCCCCACTCTCTCGGCCAAGAGGGATTTGGGACAGTCGGAGTTGGGATGGTCCCCAAAGTCCAACTAGTCCCAGAGGCTGCAGCACTAAGACCCAGCGCATAGCAATCTTGCGTCCAGGTTTGAGAGTCACGGTCCCTCACAAAAGACGAAAGCTCTAAAAGAATTTCAATTGCAGTGAAGAAACCATTGATCATACAGCTCTCACTTTGCTGTTAACTGATAGCTCATGTGGGTTTTTCATAAAAGCAGTGGCAGGCATATGGGTGCTCCTGTACCAGTGCATCAGATTCTAAAATGAAAACCTTTCGAACAAAATATTTTGTCGTACTTTTTCCTGCTATTGTGTAAATCACAGTTATCATTTCATCTGTTAAAATGGACTGTTTTCAGTTCAGAGCTTCTACTTTGATCATGATAACATGCATTGCTTGTATTAAAACTAGAGAAACAAAAATAAATAAGTAAATAAAAAGGGAAAAACAACCTCATAAATTCGAACGATGACACCCACACTGTCGCCAAGTAAACGTTTTATCACAGGTCAATGAAACTCCAATAAACAGAGACGGGCAGATTACATACCTGTGAACACGACCACGGTAATGCCAGCTTTTTCATCAATGGGGTTTCTCATTTCAATCCACCCACCCACCACCTCACACACACACACACACACACACACACACACACATAGACACACACACACACACACACACACACACACACACACAAACACACACACGAGAGGTTACAAACACCCACAGACGGAATAAGGAAAGCGCAGAATAAGAAGTATTCAGGGAGACGTAAGAAAAAGAAAGAAAAAAGATTGCCAAAAGAAAACAAAACGTCAAAAACTTGTTCATGCTCATTAAGCAGAACGGCAGCAGATTTTCTCAGTCTTTTTTTTTTTCTTTTCTTCTTCTTCTTCTTCTTTTTTTTTCTTTAATTTACTTTTTTCTTTCTTTTCTTTGAAACGATGTGTGTCGGCTGGATGACATCAGCGACAAGTTGAGTAACCGCCCGCTCCAAGACATCCACCACCACCACCACCACTACCACAACTTCATCACTTCCATCGACTTCAGTTGTCAGCCGAGGCCGTCCTGAGATTGATCGGTAGTTTTTTTTTGTTTTTTTTTTCTTTTTGTTGTAATAGTGCCGGTACCGTGTTGTACCATGCTGTGTGCTATGTGCTGTGGCATGTAGTGTCGCCATCATTTCTAGTTGCTGAGCTTTTCGTCGGCGTAGGTATGGCACCATTCATTGGTCATCGTCATCGTCATCATCAGTAGCAGTAGTAGTAGTAGTAGTATTAGCAGCAGTAGTTGTAGTAATGATGATGGTGATGATGATGATGATGATGATGATGACGATGATGAAAGAATAAGGATGACGGTGATGTGTTGACAATGGCAGTCTGGAAATGTGGATGACATGATGTTGTACAAGGGAGGAACCGGCTCGGAACACAAGGAAGACAATGATGATGAGAAGTGTAGTATATAAAGAGATATACGCATACATACGTTCATGTTTACGTACATTCATACATCAATACACGTCTAATGTTAGCGAACATACGTACGTAGACAAACAGACACGCAGGCAAACAAACAAAAACATGGACAAACCAGACAATAATTATGTTAACGTAAAAAAATATACCAGTCTGTCTAAAACCCACAACATTGTTGGGTGGAACGGATACTAATTATCTCCTTGAATCGTGCATTCCATGTGGCTGGTCAATACGTCCTGCCAGACGCGGACTGAAAAGGGGGCTAATGGTTTGCATCAAGTCAGTGCCGAGTCATAAGGGGGCTAATGGATTGCATCAAGTCAGTGCCGAGTCATAAGGGGGCTAATGGTTTGCATCAAGTCAGTGCCGAGTCATAAGGGTGCTAATGGTTTGCATCAAGTCAGTGCCGAGTCATAAGGGTGCTAATGGTTTGCATCAAGTCAGTGCCGAGTCATAAGGGGGCTAATGGTTTGCATCAAATCAGTGCCGAGTCATAAGGGGGCTAATGGTTTGCATCAAGTCAGTGCCGAGTCATAAGGGGGCTAATGGTTTGCATCAAGTCAGTGCCGAGTCATAAGGGGGCTAATGGTTTGCATCAAGTCAGTGCCGAGTCATAAGGGGGCTAATGGTTTGCATCAAGTCAGTGCCGAGTCATAAGGGGGCTAATGGTTTGCATCAAGTCAGTGCCGAGTCATAAGGGGGCTAATGGATTGCATCAAGTCAGTGCCGAGTCATAAGGGGGCTAATGGTTTGCATCAAGTCAGTGTCACGTCATAAGGGGGCTAATGGTTTGCATCAAGTCAGTGCCGAGTCATAAGGGGGCTAATGGTTTGCATCAAGTCAGTGCCGAGTCATAAGGGGGCTAATGGTTTGCATCAAGTCAGTGCCGAGTCATAAGGAGGCTAATGGTTTGCATCAAGTCAGTGCCGAGTCATAAGGGGGCTAATGGTTTGCATCAAGTCAGTACCAAGTCATTTACCTTTTCTTATAGGGGGGCTAATAGTTTGCATCAAGTCAGTGACGAGTCATATACCTTTTTTTCCTCAGCAAAAAAGGGGCACGAGAATGGAAATCAGAATAGAAAAAATGCACACATGTGAGTGCGTGAGTGTGTGTGTGCGCGTGTTTGTGTGTGTGTGTGTGTGTGTGTGTGTGTGTGTGTGTGTGTGTGTGTGTGTGTGTGTGTGTGTGTGTGTGTGTGAGTTGACTCGATTCCACACACACACACACACACACTAACCCGCCACCACCCACACACCACACCACCACCATCATCCACTACCCACCATCCCCTCTTCCACCCCCCTCCCCCAGCCACCTCCCTAAGTCCTATCCAGTGAGGACGATGTATTTCTGTGGTCGTTATGTCTGATCCGTGCCTGCCGGCCATCCCAACCAAAAAAAAAAAAAAATCGGTCTTTGTGACAGCCATTCAACAATCGATAACAGCCCCTACAGGAACTCAACAACAGAGAGACAGACAGACAGACAGACAGACAGAAACAGAGAGAGGGAGACAGGACAGAAAGAGGGACAGAGAGAGAGAGAGATACAGAGACAGTCAGACAGACAGAAACAGAGAGAGAGCGAGAGGCATAGACAAAGACAGAGAGGGCGGAGACAAAGAGAACGAGAGAGGGACAGAGAGAATGAATGAATGAATTTTCTTTAATGAGGCAAGTGGAATAAGCAAGGACATGCTTTTTTTTTTTTTTTTCTTTTGCTTTTTTTTTCATCCAGCCCTCAGGGCAAAGGAAATCAACAAGCAAACAAACAAACAAGCAAAAAATGATGATGATGATGATAATAATAATAATAATAATAATAATAATAATAATAATATCAACAACAATAACAATAATAATACCCCCCTCCCCCCACAAAAAAAAATAAAACAAAAACAAAACAAAACAACCAACCAAACAAAAAACAAAAAACAAACAACAAAAAACCAACACACCAATGAAGCCATCATTACCACTACAAGTATCACTATTACCATTACTACCATTACCACTACTACTGCTGAGTAAATAAAATAAAAAAAGAAGAAGAAGAGCGAAAGAACAAAACAATGTCACAGCCAAAAAAAAACAAAAACAAATGATAAAGCGGACACATCTCACACACAAACGAATGCACTTGCATATGCACAATCCCTTACAACAACAACACCAATAACAACACAACTATACTACTACTCTTAACAATAATGATAATAATGAGAAGAAGAAGAAGAAGAATAGTGCATGGCATTTTGTTTTAACATTTCCTGTTTACGTAGAATAGCATTGTCATTAAGGTTGACTTACATCATTCATATATTCTGCATTTTATCA
>NC_134895.1:24858812-24863812 GCF_041734735.1 Babylonia areolata
GAACATGCTGTTATTGACTGTCATGATGACGGGCGCAATAGCCGCGTGGTTAAAGCGTTGGACTTTTAATCTGAGGGTCCCAAGTTCGAATCTCGGTAACGGCGCCTAGTGGGTAATGGGTAAAGATTTTTCCGATCTCCCAGGTCAACATATCTGCTGACCTGCTTGTGCCTGAATCCCCTTCGTGTGTATACACAAACAGAAGATCCAGTACGCACGTTAAAGATCCTGTAATCCATGTCAGCGTTCGGTGGGTTATGGAAACAAGAACATACCTAGCATGCACACCCCCGAAAACGGAGTATGACTGCCTACGTGGCGTGGTAAAAACGAACGCAGCAGAAGTAGAAGAAGAAAACAATTTTAAAAAATTATATATATATATATATATATATATAAATAACATAACGAGAAATTTTCCCCATTTGAACATGCTGTTACTGACTGTCATGATGATGGTTGTGATGAAGATGACCACTACAGTAAAGAACGAACAGAAGTGACCATAACTTGACAGCTTGACGAGGACCTAGTTACTTATCCGATTATCTGGCTGACAACAAGCCCCGTGCTCTTCGCCCAGTCCTATCCAAGGATCAGATACCAGTATGATATAGCCCCAAGCATTCAAACATTTTTTTTTACCCTCTCAAAAAACTGAACGTTCCCATTCATGATGGCAGATCGTTGGTGGTCATTCAAACCCTTTACACAGACACACAGACGCACGCTCATACACATACACACAAAAAATACTTACAAACACACACACGCAAGCACGCACATGCACAATCACACACACACACACACACACACACGCACGCACACACACACAAACACACACACACACACACACACACACACACACAAGAGCCCCTCCTTTGAAGCCGCAGAACAAGTGCACTCAGCGATGGCCTCACAACGTAATCAACTCGATGAAGATGACGGGAGAGAGAGAGAGAGAGAGAGAGAGAGAGAGAGAGAGAAGGAAATAAAGGGGAGACCAGGCACAGACACAGCAAGACGGGGGAACAGACAACGTGGTCACGTGGCCCCCAACATGGCCGCCAGGTCGGCTAATGACAGGGGGAGGTAACGACCCATCGCCAGTGGCCCAGCCAGGCCGTCCTAATGGCCTTCACAAATCGGACACTAACTCTCGCCTGACAACACCTGATCACTGCACTCCACCAAAACACACACACACACACACACACACACACACACACACACACGATCGCAAGCAGAAACACACACACACACACGCACACTCGTAAGCACGCACGCACGCGCACACACAAGCACATGCACACGCACAGAGAAGAGGCAGAGAGAGACACAGACAAATGATATATCTATATCTATATCTATCTATCTATCTATCTATCTATCTATCTATCTATATATATATATATATATGTCTGTGTGTGTGTGTGTGTGTGTGTCTGTCTGTCTGTCTGTCTGTCTGTGCGTGCGTCTGTGTGTCTGTGTGAAGGGACACACGCACGCACGCACACACACAGACACACAGACACACACACAGACACACACACACACACACACACACACACACACACACACACACACACACACACACACACACACACACACACACACCTGACGCAGAACATCATGGATGCTGGCTAGCTAAAGCCGGAACAGACAGACCCAATCCTTCTAAACCTAGCCTCCTAGCTTCCCATCGTCTAGCCTAGCCTGCTAGCCTCTCATCGTCTGGTCTAGCCTTCTATCCTCTCATCGTCTGGCCTAGCCTCCTAGCCTCCAATCGTCTCGCCTAGCCTCCTAGCCTCTCATCGTCTAGCCTAGCCTCCTAGCCTCTCATCGACTAGCCTAGCTACTCGTCTTCTGAGCACTCGGGGAAAGAGCAGGGAGGAAATTTATTAGAGGCTATTGATTCCTGAGAGAGAGAGAGAGAGAGAGAGAGAGAGAGAGAGAGTTCTCCGATGAGATTATCAAAGTAATAGAGGGTTTTTAGATGTGAAAGACTTTTAGCATTGATTGGAGCCCATCGAAAAGGTTTTGCAAGCCGGAGCGTTTTGTTTTTGTTTTTTTTCTGTCCGTCAGTCCGTCCATCCGTCCATCTTTTTGAAGAGAGGATAGACGAGACAGGGCTGTGTGTGTGTGTGTGTGTGTGTGTGTGTGTGTGTGTGTGTGTGTGTGTGTGTGTGTGTGTGTGTGTGAGGGGGTGAGAGGGTGGGGGGGGGTGATGTGTCTGTGTGTGCGTGATTGTGTTTTCGTTTTGTTTTGTTTTTTGTTGTTGTTGGTAAAAAACCGTTTAATCTATTGAGAATGTTTGATACGCATGTGAGAATTTTACCTTGTGTGGTCAATGGTAGAGAGAGACCTTGAGGCTTGTGAGGGAGTGACTGCATGCTGTATGTTTTTTGGGGTTGGTTTGTTGTTTTTTTTAGTGAACATCTGAAAGTGAGGACCCCATACACACATATGCACATACCCACGCACGCAATCACACACAGACACACAGACACAGACACACACACACACACACACACACACACACACACACACACACACACACACACACACACACATACACACACACACGCGCGCGCACACACACACAAACACACACATTCCCTCACACCCATGTATTGGCCCAGTTTCAGTGAACCAGGAAAACTGTGTCATAACCTGAACGGCCCAGATAAATGTTCAAAAGAACTCCGGGAGGCCAATTCAAAAAAGTAGACAGTGTGTGAACTAGTGTTTACGTAGTCCTTATACCTTGCTAAAAAAAAAAAGTGTATTTTTCTCACAAATTTGCACCTATCTCGTTTCCTGTATCAAAGTTTTGTATTCCGAACGATTCTTTGTTGTTTGGAGAGAAAATCTTTGTCAAGCCATTTTGTCGAAAGATTTGTTTGCATGCACTATCGTGATCTCTTTACAAAAATGATCTCGTATTTCGTGTTCTGTTTAACTTTGTGTGAAATAATCTGAGGCCAGTGTGTGTGGGGGGGGGGGGGGGGGGGGGGCGTGGGGGGACAGAATGGGGAGAGATGTATGTGTGTGTTTGGATGTTTTTTTGTTGTTTTTTTTGTGTGCGCCTGTGCGTGCGCATGTACGTGTTAGAGAGATAGATGGAGTGAGGGGTGGGGTGGTGTGTGGGGGAGGGGTAGAGAGGGGCAGTGTGAGTGCCTGCATTTGTTGGGGTGCGGGGTGGGGGGGCGGGGGTGAGGTGGAATTGGTGACTGTGCCTTATGTTAACCCTGAATTAATGAGATCATGATTGTTGGACACCATCAAGGCTGGGCATCTGAACCATACTAAAAGGAACACAACGAAACACAACAAAAGTGTCAACAGCCAGTAACTTCCCTGGGTTTTGTACTGACGGGATCACAAGGAAAGACAACTCAAAGCAATTGCAGTGTTTATTTTAATTTCATTATGTTGTTGTTGTTGTTTATTTTGTTTGTTTGGTTGGTTGGTTTGGGTTTTTTTTATGTTTGTTTCTCTGTTCAGCCCATCACACTCCTAATCAACTCACTCAGTACGGCCAGTCCTCTCTTCTCCTCTACACAGACCCCTCGGATGTCCAGTGGGTGTCTGAATGACCCAACCTTTAGCTTCCGTCGTCAGAATTGTGGTGTTCTCTGTCAACATTCACCTCTTCAGTATAAAAGCCTTCCGCTTGCAATATTTTGATGATGGTAATTGGGGTGAAACGCTGTTAACGTCGTCCCTTTCGCCGTTCGTATGGAGAGAGTTAAACATGATTGGTGGTCTGTGATTCTGCAGTGCCGACTGCAGACAACAGACAGACAGTGAGTTATGAAATGAAGCTGGCGTGCTCATTGTATATTATTCCTATGAAAGCTGATGGTAGTTCCTTGATTTGCAGGGCCTGGGCTTCTGTCCCCCAGGTTTTGAAGGTCACCCCACTGTTTGTTGTGGTCGTGCGTGAGATCACAGTCAGGTCCACACCGATTCCAACTCTGTCTCTTGTCTCTGTCTTTCTGGCCGGGCTGGCTGTTTTTTCTCTCTCCCTCTCTGCCTCCCTCTCTCTCTCTCTCTCTGTATCCCTCTCTGCCTCCCTCTCTCTGTGTCCCTCTCTGCCTCCCTCTTTCTCTCCTCTCTCTCTGCCTGCTTCTGTCTGTCTGTCTGTCTGTCTGTGTCTCTGTGTTTCTCTCTGTCTCTCTCTCTGGAAAAGGACGGATTGCAAGAACAGGTCATTCATAAAATCTAAATCCTTGAATAAAACTGGTTCAGTTCTGATCTCTGTCTCTCTCTGTCTCTCTCTCCTCCCTTTCTCTCTCACTCACTTTCTCTCTCTCTCACTCCTCCCTCTCTTCCTTACTCTCTCTGTCTCCCCTCTGTCTCTCTGTTCCCATGTCTGTCTGTCTGTCTGTCTGTCTGTCTCTATCTCAGTCTCTCTCTATCCCTATTTCTATCCCCCCCACCCCCACCCCACCCCCGTCTCTCTCTCACACGCACACTTTCTGCCCCTATCTCTACCACCACCACCACCACCACCTCTCTCTCTCTCCTCCCCCCACCCCCCCGACACCCCCTCCCGCACCTCTTCCTCCCCCCCACCACCCCCTCTCTCTTTCAGTCGCAACATGAGCATTCAAACATCCAGACAGTGTGTGGACACAAACGGTGAAGTACGACTTGAACCTCAGTCGTCACGCTGAGTGGAGAGGGTTAGGGGGGGAAAGGGCAGCAGTGTTTTACAACACTCACTACGTGCCTCAAGTGGCGTGGGAGTGGGAGTGAGGGGAGGGGGAGGGGAGGGGAGGGGTGGAGAGAGACTGTGGCTCACACAGTACAAGGGCTTTGACACAGCAACACGTAGCGTGTTGTCTTTAGTTAGTTCGTTAGTTCGTTAGTTAGCTAGTTAGCTAGTTAGTTTGTTTGTTTGTTGCTTGTTTATTTACTTATCATATTCCTGTATTAGTTAGTTAGGTAGTTAGTTAGGTAGTTAGTTAGTTAGTTAGTTAGGTAGTTAGTTA
>NC_134895.1:24868812-24873812 GCF_041734735.1 Babylonia areolata
TGGTGACGATAATGGTGACGATGATGATGGTGACAATGCTGATGATGATGGTGACGATGATGGTGACGATGATGATGATGGTGACGATGATGATGATGATGGTGACGATGATGATGATGGTGACGATGATGGTGACGATGATGATGATGGTGACGATAATGATGATGGTGACGATGATGATGATCGTGACGATGATGATGGTGACGATGATGGTGACGATGATGGTGACGATGATATGATGGTGACGATGATGGTGACGATGATGATCATGGTGACGATGATGGTGACGATGATGATGATGATGGTGACGATGATGGTGACGATGATGATGATGGTGACGATGATGATCATGGTGACGATGATGGTGACGATGATGATCATGGTGACGATGATGATCATGGTGACGATGATGGTGACGATGATGATCATGGTGACGATGATGATCATGGTGACGATGATGATGACGATGATGACTTGTTTATTCAGCATTACAACACCTCAGACAAGGGAGCAATGAAGAACAGAATCATACTTGTGAACACACCACTTGACATTTCCTTGATCGACCATTTCAACTCCACAGAGAGAGAGAGAGAGAGAGAGAGAGAGAGAGGGGGGGGGGGGGATTCAGATTCAGATTCAGATGATTTCTTCATGAATAGGCCTAGGCCCTTTATGAAGGGGTAAATGAACAGCATGAATAATATCTAACCAAATATGTATAAATACACATATTACTTTAAACGTTGCAGTCAAGTACAAGAGAGAGAGAGAGAGAGAGAGAGAGAGAGAGACAGAGACAGAGACAGAGACAGAGACAGAGAGTCACACAGACAGAGGTACAGACAGACAAAGAGACAGAGGTACAGTGGGAGGGGGGGGCAGAGAATGCGAGAGGCAGGCAGGCAGAGAAGTGTCATCATGTTAACCCAGTTCACAGGCAAACACAAAAAGCCCACCCAGGACACGCGCTCTTGACCATCTTCTTCTTCCATTCCCAATCTCTGTGTGTGTGTGTGTGTGTGTGTGTGTGTGTGTGTGTGTGTGTGTGTGTGGGAGTGTGTGTGTGTGTGTGTGTGTGTGTGTGTGTGTGTGTGGAGGTGGGAGGAATTGTGTGTGTACGAGACAGAGTGCACACGTGTACAAATGTGTATGTGTGCGTGTGAGTGCGTGCGTGCAGAAATGTGTGTGTGTGTGTGGGAGGGGGGGGGGGGTAAAGGGGAAACAAGGGCAGAAACTAATTTAGGCCCCCGGAGCTCGCTACTTCACAGCACGGGCCATTCTATTTATAGACTGGAGTAAGCTCCCCTCCTGGTACGGGACCCCTTGCCGGGTTAGTTTGTGTCAACAGTTGTCGCCCTTTCATACGGGGCACAATACCCTGGGTGCATCGCTCTCCTCCTCCCCTTTGCAACTCTCCCTCCTCCCCCCCCCCCCCCCCCCCCTCTTTGTGTTTTCTTTTCTATTCAGTAAAGGGCCGAGTTTACTCGCGAAGAATGCTAACAAGCAGAGACCCATATTTCATCTCTCTCTCTCTCTCTCTCTCTCTCTCTCTCTTGCTCTGAAGGGGTCGAAAACTGAGATTGAAAACTTGCGACGGAAGCGAGCTTGCAAAGACACCACTCTCTGTTTCTGTTTGTCTGTCTGTCTGCCTGCCTCTCTCTCTCTCTCTCTCTCTCTCTCTCTCTCTCTCTCTCTCTCTCTCTCTCTCTCTCTCTCTCTCTCCTGTCTCTCTGAAGGGGTCGAGAACTGAGATTGAAAAATTGCGACGCAAGTGAGCAAGCAAAGAGATTGTAACACTTCTGTCTGTCTCTGTCTCGGTCTGTCTCTGTCTGCGTGTGTGTGTGTATCTCTCTCTCTCTCTCTCTCTCTCTGTGTGTGTGTGTGTGTGTGTGTGTGTGTGTGTGTGTGTGTGTGTGTGTGTCTGTTTCTGTCTCTCACTCTCTCTCTCTCCGGAGATATATTTCGCAGTTGTAATGTAGTTTGAATCATAACTGATGTATTTTAGCCAAGTGGTGAGTCTGTTACCGCCCGAACTCAGTGTTAATGGCTCCATCCGGCCCCAATCCCTTTGTTTTCCAGGCTTGATAACATTAGATACAAAACACATTCTTCAACGATTTTTCTTTTTCTTCCCTCAATAATTCTTTTACTGGCGTGTCAAAAAGTAAGTCTTGTAGGCCTTGTCTTTTCTGTTGGTGAGTTTTTTTGTCTCAATACAAAGCTTTTATTTCGATGTTTTTTTGTGACTTAAAAAAAACTCATTCTCTCTCCAAAGTTTTGTTTCGCAGATGTTTTGCGTGTGTGACTTTTTCTCTTTCTCCAAAGGTTTTATTTGCAGTTGTTTGTGACCTTCTCTCTCTCTCTCTCTCTCTCTCTCTCTCTCTCTCTCTCTCTCTCTCTCTCTCTCTCTCTCTCTCTCTCTCTCTCTCTCTTTCTCAAAATCTTTTGTTTCGCAGTTTTTGATGAGTTTTACTCTCTCCAATTCCTTTGTTTTGCAGTTTCTGGTGAGTTGTGTTTTTTTTTCTTTCTTACTGTTTCTCTCCAAAGCTTTTGTTTGACAGTTTTTAGTGATGTTTGTTTGTTTTCTTTCACAGGTTTGGTGATTTGGTTTTTTCTCTCTCTCTCCCAAACTGTTTCGCAGATATTTTTTGGTGAGGTTTGGTTTGCTTTTTGTTTTTTTTTTTTCTTTTTGCAACGGGTTTGTTTCACAGTTTTGGTGAGTTTTTTTTTCTTCTCTCTCCAAAGCTTTTGTTTCACAGTTTTGGTGTGAGTTTTTCTTCTCTCTCCAAAGTTTTTGTTTCGCAGTTTTGGTGTGAGTTTTTCTTCTCTCTCCAAAGCTTTTGTTTCACAGTTTTGGTGAGGTTCTTTTTGCTCTCTCTAAAGTTTTTGTTTCGCAGTTTTGATGAGGTTTCTCTCTCTCTTCAAAGTTTTTGTTTCACAGTTTTGGTGTGAGTTTTTCTTCTCTTTCCAAAGTTTTTGTTTCGCAGTTTTGATGAGGTTTTTTCTCTCTCTTCAAAGCTTTTGTTTCACAGTTTTGATGAGGTTTTTTTCTCTCTCTTCAAAGATTTTGTTTCACAATTTTGGTGTGAGTTTTTCTTCTCTCTTCAAAGCTTTTGTTTCGCAGTTTTGATGAGGTTTTTTCTCTCTCTTCAAAGCTTTTGTTTCGCAGTTTTGATGAGGTTTTTTCTCTCTCTTCAAAGCTTTTGTTTCGCAGTTTTGGTGAGTTTGTTTGTTTGTTTGTTTGTTTGTTTGTTTTTCAGTCTCCAAAGCTTTTGTTTCGCAGTTTTGGTGAGTTTGTTTGTTTGTTTGTTTGTTTGTTTTTCAGTCTCCAAAGCTTTTGTTTCGCAGTTTTGGTGAGTTTGTTTGTTTGTTTGTTTGTTTGTTTTTCAGTCTCGTCTCCAAAGCTTTTGTTTCGCAGTTTTGGTGAGTTTGTTTGTTTGTTTGTTTGTTTTTCAGTCTCCAAAGCTTTTGTTTCGCAGTTTTGGTGAGTTTGTTTGTTTGTTTGTTTGTTTGTTTGTTTTTCAGTCTCCAAAGCTTTTGTTTCGCAGTTTTGGTGAGTTTGTTTGTTTGTTTGTTTTTCAGTCTCCAAAGCTTTTGTTTCACAGTTTTGTCGTGGTTCTTTTTTTCTCTCTCCGAAACTTTTGTTTCATAATTTTGGTGAGTTTTTATTTTCCACCCACAGTGAGCACTACTCACAGAAACAAGGTCAGCACTTTCCGTGGGTGGCCCACGAACTGGGAATAGGTGCATCCGGTCACCAAATCAATGATAGGTCAATCGGGAATAGGTCATTCGGAAACAGGCGAAGTGGAATGACACCATTTCCTGACTGAGAACTGCTGACTGTGGGACCGCCACTGAAGGGTCTTGGGCGTGGCTGGCTGTTGTTTGGGAATTTCTGGAAGGGGGTGGGGGGGTGGGGGACTGGAGGGGGTGGTGGTAAGACTGGGGACCGAGTGGTGACAACAGGAAGACCATTGAAGGACGAGGCAGACGAGCAAAAATCTCCCACAGTCCGTTAATTGGGTCAATTGTCCCACCGGGGTCACAAAACGTATTCTTACTCGACTCTAGCGCTTTGGGTTGAGCTGCTGGTCAGGCGTCAGTCTGCTCAGTAGATGTGGTTTAGCGTATATCGATTTGTCCGAACGCAGTGACGCCCCCTTGAGTAACTGAACTGAACTGAACTGACTGTCACAGAGAATGTGTTGGTGGTACTTTTTTAGAGTTAACGAGAGGACGAGTATCATATATATATATATATATATATATATATATGTGTGTGTGTGTGTGTGTGTGTGTGTATAATTATGTTTATCATCATTTTATTTTGTGTGTGCGGTTGGCAGGGTTTTGCCTCATTTGTTTATTTGTTTATTCTTCACCCCGTCAGCAAACCGTGCTTCGTTGTAAAGTTAGACATCTCTTCAGATTTCATTTTCATTTCAGCTGTTCCCAAGAGGTCTGTACATAGTATGTTTTGGTCATGCATTCTTTCAGAAAGCAAGCGAACAAACAAACAAACTAGCAAAGAAACAAAACGTTGCATCGTTTCCATCACACCCCCGTTAAAATCAAACTATGCATTCACGACAGGGAAAAACCCCCCACACAACTATTTCATTGTCCTAAATGCCAGTAGACACGTCCTCAAACAAAAGTGAACCACACGAGAAGAAGAATACCAGAGTTTCAGAGTTTTTCAGAGTTTATTTATTCCCATTTGCTCTTTTGAGTCATAGGGAAACAAGGAAACATGACAATAATCGGATGACGGCCTCAGAGGAAGAGCGAATATATTTTAAACAGGCGAAACAAAAGGGGGGATAATACAAATGGGCAAAAAATAAAATGAAATAAAATTAAAGGCCAAATGTAATCATCAGTCTGATACAATGCAATAGGAATAGCGAAAGCAATACTCCATAGACAATTGCACAGATCACAACTTAGATTTACAATACGGCTCTGTATCTGACTAGTTGAGCCTGAACTGG
>NC_134895.1:24888812-24911312 GCF_041734735.1 Babylonia areolata
CTCGGCATGGAACCAGCAGGCTACAATCCTCTCCTTCCGCCTTCTTAATATAGAACAGTCACATGAGAACTGGTATATAAAACATTGTTATAATGATATGATTTAGAAGCAAAACCCTAAAGATAACAAGTGGCTTCATTTTATCAAATCTATTCTTACCTCGCTTGGATTTGATCACATATGACTGATTAAAGTTTGCATTCTTAAAGAAACTTGAGTGTTACATACATTTCTGGAGAAAGCAGAAAAAACGAAAATAAATCAAAGTTTACATTCTACAATGATGTTTCTAAAGAATAAAGACTTGAACCATATCTGATCTACTCAAGGAAAAACTGAGCAATAGACCCACCATGTGCAGACTTCGCATATCGCATATTATCTTCCAAATAGAAAGAGGCAGATACACAGGCACAGAAAAACATGCAAGAAAATACAAAACATGTGGTGTCTTAGAAGATGAATAGCATTTTCTAGACAAATGTGTCAGATATGAACACTTACGAAAAGTTTTCTTAACAGATATAAAGTCTGAATTCACAGAATTTGATGATAATGATACAGTGAGTCAATGGTGTAATTACGACCCCGTACAACCTGACTTGAAAAATTCATATATGAATGTTTCAAAGACCACGTCACGTTTTAATTAGAAAATTTTACATTTAGTTGGTTTGGGGGGGTGGGGGGGGGTTGTTGTTGTTGTTTCTTTTTTTCTTTTCTTTTTTTTACCCTTTATTGTTGTGTCTATAAACCTTTCATTCACAGTTTTCATGACAAATAAATATGATTCTGATTGTGATTCTGAGTATTCGGATTCATTCCTCTATGGAAGTCAGGTACCCGTTCACTCACACCTGGGTGGAGGAGAATTGGAGCAGAGTGTCTTTCCTCAGGGACCCAGCACCATGCCGACATGAAGCCTCCAAACCACTGACCACTGATGGTCAACGCCAGGTCAAAACTCCAACAACGTCTAACTGAATTAAATGAATAACAAATAAGCAAATTCATTGAAATGAATAATAAAACGATTCACTGTCTTCTCCAAAGGAACCTTTCCATGCTAGTTTTCATCTGCCTTTTTTCTTTCTTTCTTTATTTTTTTAATGTACAACTTACCTGTCTGTCGCCAAAACGGTTTTTTTCCCTTTCTTATTGTTGTTTATTTGATTATTTGATGTGTGTGTGGGGGGGGTGGGGGGTGGAAAGGTACAACTGCCTGTCTCCAACTCGATACATTTTTACTCTGGACTTTTGCTGTTTCAGTAGGACCCCCTATCCCTATTTCTCCACATCACCCCCTCTCCCCCTCCCCCTTCTCTCCACCCCACCCCTCTCCCCCTCCCCCATCTCTTCACCTCACCCCCGCTCACCCTTCCCCTATCTCTCCATCCCAACCCCTCTTTCCCCCTTCCCCCATCTCTCCACCCCCTCCCCCATCCCTTCCTAGTGGTTGTAGATGAGTGACAGCCCCTGATCTTTCAGCATTGTCACAATGTTGTCAGCCTCCTTCGCCGAGATAAGACAGCTTCCCACTGTGTAACGCCTTCCTCCTGTTTCACTGCCAGTATGCCAACTCAAGGTCATCCACGGATTCTGGAAACACGAAAAATAGTCATAAATCGAAGAAAGTGTGTTGCTTTTTATGTTTCTAAGTTATATAAGCTGTAGAGGAAAAGCTGATCAGTGTGTGTGTGTGTGTGTGTGTGTGCGTGTGTTTGTGTGTGTGTGTGTGTCTGTCTGTCTGTCTGTCTGTTTTCCTCCCTGCAGCATATTGACAATGTGGAGAGATGCCATGATATCACTATCAGTGGCATTTACATGATTATTTTGCAAACAAGTGGCAAGGGAAGAGGGAAGTCGATGAACTTGGTATCCCTAACAATGGAGCTTCATCCTTGACATATGCACGAGCGGCCTAACTTCATCAAGCTGACCTAACCTAACCTTACCTAACCCAACCTATCCTAACCGCAGTCTTGCTCACCTAGCTCAGCATCACAGCCGTGACTTGACAGAATCTTTTCCTGTTTACTCTAATATCCTCCAAGGTTCGGTAGAGGGGTATCAAAGGTATCTGGATAATCGTTGGCAGTGTATTTTGCCAGTATGTTATTTTTTTTCTCACGTACTAGAGCATAGATATCAATATGTCCGTAAAAACAAGCTGAATGGGATGTAGGGGGGTGGGGAGAAGGGGGAGATAATTGTACTAGTCCTCGTGCAAACTTTCTTTCCTTGTCTTTGTTTTCATTTCCGCATTAGTACATGACAGCATGTTTTATTGTCAGGTAGTGTTTGTTTTTGTTTTTTTCTCGATCAATAATGACTAGGGGAAAGTCGCTAATTGATTAGTTAACCTTGGATAATCTTGATGAATATCTGTGTGTTTTCACGCATCACACACATGTCCATTAATTCATTGTCAGCAGCGACGGGAGCAATAGCCCAGTGGTTACAGCGTTAAACTTTCAATCTGAGGGTCCCGGGTTCGAATCTCGGTAACGGTGCCTGGTGGGTAAAGGGCTGGAGATTTTTTCGATCTCCCAGGTCAACATACGTACAAACCTGCTTGTGCATGAACTCCCTTCGTGTGTATATACAAACAGAAGATCAAATACGCACGTCAAGCATCTTGTAATCCGTGTCAGTGTTCGGTGGGATATGGAAACAAAAACATACCTAGCATGCGCACCCCCGAAAACGGAGTATGGTTGCCAACACGGCGGGGTAAAAATGGTCATACACGTAAATTCCCACTCGTGCACACGAAGAAGAAGAATTGTCAGCAGTGGTTTGTCACTGACAGCAGTGTGCAACCCTCTCTCCCACACCTTCCTCATTTGGTGACCAAGCCAGCTGGCCCCTTTGTCAAACGTGGGATTTTTGTTGTTGTTGTTGTTGTTTTTTGTTTGTTTGTTTGTTTTTTTGTTTTGTCTTCGTTTTGTTTTTACTTTAGTTGTGAGTGTGCATATTTCGCAACAAGAAATAACTGTGCTTTTTTTCTTTTTTTTTCGGTTCATGTTTGATTGCAAAGCATGTTTCGTGACTTTATTGTTCGCCCGAGAAACAAGCCTCGATTTTTTGTTAGTGTTTCGTGACTGCACTCAAGTCGTCCTAAGAAACACACACACACACACACACACACACGCGCGCGCGCGCGCGCTCTCTCTCTCTCTCATTCCCCCACCCTGTCTCCCTCCTCTTAAGCGTGTTCCATGTCTTTACGCTGTCTGCCTTTGAGGGAAGAATGTCTTTCTGAGGCCTCTTTTCCTTCTTTCTTTTTTTTTCTTCTTTTCCTTTTTTTTTTTTTTTTTTTTTTTTTTTTTTTTTTTACAAACTGTGCGCCTTGTCTCTTCCTAGAATTCCTGTTTCAAGTCCTGTCCGTCAGTGCCAGACTATCAGAGTGACGCTAGTATCCACATGACATTGTATTTTAACGCCACATGATTACAGGCTAGGCATTTGAACCTTCGGGTTCAGTCTCAAAATCTGTTGGGGAAACATTGGCCATTGCTGTATTCAACAACGATAATTTTTTTGTCATTGTTGTTGTTTTTATCTATAAATTGACACATCTAACATCACATTTTGACATGGTTAACTGTCATTTGAATTTATATAATTTGTGTCCTTATAATTTTGTTAACTGTTGAATGCTCTTAAATGATTATGTAAAACGTTCTTAAAGTGTCACAATTCTGTTTGATCTCTCTGAATACACACAAACAAAAGACCAAAATAATGCGCCATTTAAAAACAATTTCGTCAATCCGTGTCAGCGTTGAGTGAGTTATGGAAACACGAACATTCCCAGCGTGCACACACACCCCGAAAACGGTGTATGGCTGCGCGTACGGCGGGGTTAAAATGATCATACACGTAATAAAGACCTCACTCGTACATGCGACAGAACGAAGTAGGGGCAGCCCACAATCACAGAAATCAGTTTCAGTATCAGTAGCTCAAGGAGGCGTCACTGCGTTCGGTTAAATCCATATACGCTACACCACATCTGCCAAGCGGATGCCTGACCAGCAACGTAACCCAACGCGCTTAGTCAGGCTTTGAGAAAAATAAAATAATTTTAAAAAATAACAAAAATAAAAAAATTAATAAATTAAAAAAGAGATAAATACATAAAAATACTACTAATAATAATAATAACATTTATAAGGCGTAAAATCTTGATGAAGTCAACTCCATGCAAAAAAAAAAATAAAAAAAATAAAAAAAAAGAAATCACAGAAAGAAAAGAAGAAAAAAAAAAGCAAAAGAAAAAAAAGCCAAACAAAGAAAGCATGTGTGTTTTGTTTCTTCGTTGGACCATTGTCCTGTGCAGATCGATGGTGCACAACAAAGTGAACCTCATTTCTTCCTTTTCTCCAGCGGGGGCTCAGCTGTGAGTCGGGATGTTTTCCTCGTGAGGACCACGAGCTGCCAGAGTCACTCACAGGCTGATGACACTTCCTCCAAAACCGTCTGACGATTTGCATGCGCTGTGCCGTCTGATATGGATCCGGATAAGAATGGAGTAGGGAGGGGCCGGGAGGGGTGGGGGTGGGGAGATACACACGCAAGCAAGCACACGTAAGCACGCACACTCCGTGCGCAAGCGCACAAACACGCACAATCAAACATGCACGATTTCATACACAAAGACACACATACTCACATACGCGCGCACACGCACACGCACACACACAAGCGCAAGCACACACACTGACACGGATATATATATATATATATATAGAGAGAGAGAGAGAGAGAGAGAGAGAGAGAGAGAGAGAGATAGATAGATAGATAGATAGATAGATAGATAGACTCTTGCACGCTTTCACACACAAAGAGACAAGCATGCGCGCGCGAGCACGCTCGTATACACACACACACACACACACACACACACACACACACACACACACACACACACACACACACACACACACACACACACACACACTCGCCATACTCAACACAACACAACGCAACACAAGAAAAAACAAAACAAAAAAAAAGCATCACTGATGACTACACAGACGGTGCTTTATTCCAGAAAACATTCTCCGCATCAATAGCGCTGTCATCATCATCACCATCATCATCATCATCATCATCATCATGAGTCTTCGTCGAAGCCACAGGCTGCCAATACAGTAATGGTCACAGACATCCTCCTCCACTCTCCTCCCTTCCTCCCTCCCTCCCTCGGGGATGAACTATTACCAGGCCAAAGGACCGACTTGACTCTTTTCCGGTCAGTGTTGTCCTCTTCCATCAGCTCCCCTTAGTTCCCTTCCCTCGTTTTCTGGCTTTCACTCTTTCTTTCATTCTTTCTTTCTGTCGCTTTCTTGCTTTCTTTCTTTCCTTTTAGTTGTCTTTGCAGACGGAGGAGCCTTCCTGGGAGCGCTAACGTCTTCGGGGAGATCGGCGGGTTGTGTGTGTGTGTGTGTGTGTGTGTGTGTGTGTGTGTGTGTGTGTGTGTGTGTGTGTGTGTGTGTGTGTGTGTGTGTGTGTGTGTGTGTGTGTGTGTGTGTGTGTGTGTGTGTGTGTGTTGGTGGCTGGAACAACAACAACAACACAAAAAAAGAGCGCCGTTGATAAGCCACTGATGAAACTCCGAGGTTGATGTAAAGAGAGGGGTGTATGCTTGTTTGGCTTTCTTGGTTACGGAAGGGAGTTTGGGGAGGGCGGAGAGGGAGGGGGAGGGATCGGAGGGGGTGGGGGTGGGGGGTAAGGGCTGGGCGGGGTGGTGGTAGTGACAAGGTTTTCCAATCCCTTCCCCCGGTGCAGAGAAATTACCTTCATTATCGGCCCTTTTTCTTCTTCTTCTTCTTCTCCTTCGTCTTCGTCATCGACGTCATGGGCAGGAAGCTGTGTGGTGTTGTGTGGGATCTGTGCCTGGGGTTGGTGGGACATCGTGAGTGACACACGTCACTTGGGGTACAAATAAGGGAGGGATTGGGGGTGGGGTGGGGTTGGGGGCTGGGGGAGGGGGCGTGTATTATCATCGTGTAATTAGCGCTTTGTTTTCTGACAACAACTTTCCTTGTCTATCTCTGTCTTTGGCTTTTCTGTCTTTCTCATACCTCCTTACCCTCCCCCCCCCCCCCCCCCCCCACGCACCCTCCACCCTCTCTTTATAACAGTGGGAGCGGACGTTGGTCCAATACTTGCGTGATTAGCGTTTGACGGGACGTGAGGTATTGTTTGGAACAACAACGCCAATGGTATAGCGATAATTAACGCGCGCGCGCGCGCGCGTGTGTATGTTCATACATACGTTGGCGCACCAGCGCGCACATAAATACAGCCCCCGTCTCTCCAGACACATCTCATTAACTGTGTTCAAGTAGAACTGGAAAGCTAATCTATATGTCTTGGTCTCCAGTGTCATTTCTTGTTTGTGAAATGTTTTGCATAATATATGAGTGGGTTGCAAGTGTCCCCGTGTTACAGTTTACGGGGGAATTCACTTAACTCAGTATTGATCATGGTTTTATGGAGACATATTTCAGCCGTTGTCTTTTTCTTTTTCTTTTCTTAATAAACAGAAAAACATGCAGGAATAGGAAATGGATAAATCGATAAACATTATACATATATTCATAAAACTTACTTTCCGAATCTTGTCTATGCTCACAGTTCACACAAACACAGACATACAGAGACGCACGAACGCACACACACACACACACACACACACACACACACACACACACACACACACGCGCACGCTCACGCACGCACGCGCGTGGGGAAGGGGGTGCGGGGGGTAAAGTGAGTGCATTTTAAACGAGGATCCAGTAACCCCTCACATTTTCTTGAGCCCTTATTACTAACTCTTTCTGACTGCTCGTGCAATCACACAATAGGCAACTCTGCACCATTAGTCAATTATTTTGTCAACCTATCATACTCACGTGCTCTTGGCCTGAGGGGTATCAGAGAGAAAAAGAAGAGAGAGAGAGAGAGAGAGAAAGAGAGAGAGAGAGAGGGGAACACACACACACACACACACACACACACACACACACACACACACACAGAGAGAGAGAGAGAGAGAGAGAGAGAAGGCGATCGAGTGCTTCTGTTAATTTGTGGCCTGTCGCCTACTAACACAGCATTGCTAATTTTGATAAGAAAGTAATAATAATCATGATGATGACACGATAACAACAACAACAACGACGACAACAACAACAACAACAACAACAACAACAACATGATGACAATAAGGATAATGGTGATAGTGATAATGAAACAATGAGGTGTTATATAACGGTCGAAAAAAAAAAGCAATCTTTCGTCAGATGTCATTGTCATTTTTCGGTCGTTCCCCCCCTCCTCTCTGTCTTCTGTCTCTCTCTTCACTCCCCTGCCCCCTCTCTCTGTCTCCCCCTACTTCTCTCTCTCTCTCTCTCTCTCTCTCTCTCTCTCTCTTTCTCTCCCTCTGCTTGTTCCTCTCTCTCTCTCTCTCTCTCTCTCTCTTTCTCTCCCTCTGCTTGTTCCTCTCTCTCTCTCTCTTAATAAAGATTTTGTCTTTGTCTTTTGTCTTTGTCTTTGTCTCTCTCTCTCTCTCTCTCTCTCTCTCTCTCTCTCTCTCATTCATCGGTTGACCAAACCTCCTCCGCTTGTTCAAATTATGAACAAAAAATAAATATGTACTTCTTTCTGCAGACTCTGGTCCATACATATTTATGACAGTTCTTATGTGTTTCCTCCTCCTCCTCCTCCTCCTCCTCTTCCTCTTCCTCCTCCTTCTTTGTATTTGTATCTGTATTACTCTTTTTGTCCCAACAGATTTCTTCTGTGTGTGTGTGTGTGTGTGTGTTCTTGTGTGTGCGTGCGTGCGTGCGTGCGTGTGTGTGTGTGTGTGTGTGTGTGTGTGTGTGTGTGTGTGTGTGTGTGTGTGTGTTCTTCTGTGGTCTGTGTCTGACTGACGTGTCATTGTAAAGCGCTTTGAGTTGTTTTAAACGGCCGTGTGAATGTTTTCTTCTTCTTCTTCTTCTTCTTCTTCTTCTTCTTCTTCTTCTTCTTCTTCTTCTTCTTCGTCTTCGTTTTCTTCTGTTTCGTCTCATTCTGTTTTTTTCTTCTCCTCCCCCTCCTACTCCTCCTCCGCCCTCTCTTTCTTCTCCTTTTGTTCTTGTTCTTGGTCCCATCAACTCAGATTTGCCAATGGCCTTTCACGTACATTGAGGACACTTTCCACCACACCTTTAGCCTCTGCGTCCACGCTTTAAACAACCACGGCGACTAGGCTGCCATACACAATGTTATCATCTAGAACGAATGAATTCGGAATCAGCCTATCAATAAAACAATAACTTAAATGAATGAGTGAATAAACTGACAAATAGATATAAGTAAGTAAGTAAGTAAATGAACAGATCAATAAATGAATTAATAAATAGATAAATGAAATGTGGCATCAAGCGGGCATGTTCTCTTGACAGGCACGTTCATATTGTTATACATAGCAGGTTTACGTGACACGAGCTGACTCCGAAACACGACGCGATAAAACAGTATGCCTACATGTCCTGACTCCGAAACACGACGCGATAAAACAGTATGCCTACATGTACTTACTCCGAAACACGACGCGATAAAACAGTATGCCTACATGTCCTTACTCCGAAACACGACGCGATAAAACAGTATGCCTACATGTCCTGACTCCGAAACACGACGCGATAAAACAGTATGCCTACATGTCCTTACTCCGAAACACGACGCGATAAAACAGTATACCCACAAGTCCTGACCCTGAAACACGACGCGATAAAACAGTATACCCACATGTCCTGACCCCCGAAACACGACGCGATAAAACAGTATGCCTACATGTTCTGACTCCGAAACACGACGCGATAAAACAGTATACCTACATGTCCTTACTCCGAAACACGACGCGATAAAACAGTATACCCACATGTCCTGACCCCGAAACACGACGCGATAAAACAGTATACCTACATGTCCTTACTCCGAAACACGACGCGATAAAACAGTATACCTACATGTCCTGACTCCGAAACACGACGCGATAAAACAGTATACCCACATGTCCTGACCCCGAAACACGACGCGATAAAACAGTATACCCACGTGTCCTGACTCCGAAACACGACGCGATAAAACAGTATACCCACATGTCCTGACCCCGAAACACCACGCGATAAAACAGTATACCCACATGTCCTGACCCCGAAACACGACGCGATAAAACAGTATACCCACGTGTCCTGACTCCGAAACACGACGCGATAAAACAGTATACCCACATGTCCTGATTCCGAAACACGACGCGATAAAACAGTATACCCACATGTCCTGAACTGGAAGAAATTAAACCAATTGGAAACAGTTTCGATCTGCGTTTCGGCCAACCTCGTGCTATCAATTCTAATCAAATCAAATCAAAAACACTTTGTTAATGCACATGCAAATTAACCTGTGCAATCACAGGCTCGTTGTAAACACCAACGTAAAACACACACTGCTAGAGAGATAACACAGCATCGTCATCATCATCACCTTCTTCTTCTTCTTCCGTCTTCATTATGAAAATATATCATAATCTTTTTCTTTTTTCAAACTCCGCACACCATTATATTCACAACTGTTTCGCCTTGGTGTTTGTTAAATAAGGACTTTTCTTTCATTGAGATTGGGCTTGTCTTTCAAGAACAAGGCAAAACTAGACAAGACATATCCATATCAGGAAAACCCGTGAGTTACGTGTTTCACATGTCTAATACAAAACATGGAACATAGTTATCATTGTGCTCATAATCCATCACAGTCAGGTACAATGACTATACCAACTGTTCGGTTGAAAGGTGTTATTAGAGTATAAAACAACAAAAACAACAAAGCCTATGCGTCTGCTCAGCTCAACGACGTAAAAAAAGATTTAGTGTTGTTCTGTGGTATACATGCTGTCTAGTATAAATGATGAAATTCCAGAGCGTCTGTCTAGCGACCTGTAAAATATTTGGTATCGTTTATTGTATACATGCTGTAAAAAATATAAAATCATAAATTTCCACAGACTGCAGTTTCGATCAAAGAGTATGTACCTAGTCTTCTGCTTTAAAAAAAACTTGATTTTCTTGATTTTTTTTTCTCTCGAGTCTTCATTCCGGAAATATTTTTCCTTTTAGACTTTATTCTGAGGGGAAGGGAGGTGAGGGGAGAGGAGGGGAGGGAGGGAGGGAGGGAGGGTTGCTGTCTGAGAGGTTCGATTATTGTACAGACATGACAATGCGATGTCTTTGAACTTAGTCTCGTCTTTGAGGGGGATTTGGGGAGGAGGGAGTGATGGGGGAGAGAGAGAGAGAGAGAGAGAGAGAGAGAGAGAGAGAGAGAGGTGTGGGGGGGGAAGGGGGGGGGGGCTGGGTCCCGGGGTTATTAGAACTTGTAGTGTGTGTGTGTGTGTGTGTGTGTGTGTGTGTGTGTGTGTGCGTGCGTGTGTGTGTGTGTGTGTGTGTGTGTGTGTGTGTGTGTGTGTGTGTGTGTTCATGTGAACGACTGTGTGTGTGTGTTTGAGAAATAGAGACAGAGAGGGAGAGAGAGATGGGAGAGATAGAGATAAACAGAGACAGGGAGAGACACACACATTGAGAGAGAGAGATCCCTCGATTTCTTTTTTTTTTTTTCTTTTTTTTAAACAGAGTTAAAAAATTATCTATTCCAGTCCACACACGATTCACAAATATGAATATCATAATTTGATTGAAAGGACATACATTTCTAAGGACAGATGTTTGACAAACGCTGAGCAAAAAATGTATTGAAAAAAAAAAGAAACCTTTCAGTTCTTATATTTGACAATGGGTCCTCTCATTAGGTGTAGTTTATTATGAAACAGATCAAAAAGAAAATATAAATGAACGGTTGTTCGTTGGCTTCTGTTATTTCTTTCTTTGTTTATTTGTTTATTTATGTATCTATCTATTTTTCTTTTTTATGTATTCATTTATTTATTTATTCATCTGTTGTGAGGCAGTGAAATCCCATACAACCACAGTTCGATAATTCAAAACGAGAACATTCTGTTGTTTCTTTGTTTATTTATTTGTCTTCTATTTATTTATTTATTTATTTATTCATTCATTTATCTATCTATCTATCTTTTTTGCCTTTTTTATGTATTCGTTCATTTATTTATTCATCTGTTCTGGGGCAGTGAAACCCCATACAACCACTGTTCGATAATTCGAAACGAGAACATCAAAACATGAAATAAAAAGAAAAGAAAAAAAAAAGTAAGAAGAAATCCCTTTTAAAAGAAAAAAATAAGAGAAAAGAAAGAAGGAAAGAAAAAACATTTTCACAACGAACAAAACAAAACAAAACAAAACAAAAACAACTAAACTTTATAACAAAAAAAAAAAAAAAAAAAAATCATTGGACGGAACACGTGGATCGATCTCCCGAAGCTAGCAGGCTTTGGCGGGGGACGGCGAGGAACAGTGGCAGTGGTTGCAGCAGACATTAGGGAGGAAAACAGCGCTAATACCTTGTTGCCCCCAGGTCCGGCCATACTCCCTCCCCATCTTGTGGCTGCTGCTGCTGCTGCTGCTGCTGCCATGCCAAAGCCGCGCTTCGATCCACCGCACGTGGAAACAGCGGAGCGAGCCCAACTAGTTCCTTGGGATGCAAATTACACGCCGCTGTCCCCGCCGATCGTTAACAGGTTGTCAGCCGTCACAGCTGCCAAAAAGAAAGTGAAATATAGAAAATAAAATGAAATAAGATAAGAAAGAAAAAAAAAAAAAGAAAGAAAGGGAAAGAAAAACTTGTAAGAGTTCTGGAAGAAAGGAAAGTAGCAGCAAGTAGCGAGCAGCCTACGAGGAGACATAATTGACAACAACACTACTGCCAGAAAATGATGGTTGGAGGGGAGGGGGGGGGGAGAGAGAAACGTGTGAAAGCGAATCGACTCGAAATGATGACATTTGGCGCTGTTAGAACTTTAAAGGCCGGATGGATGGATGGATGGATAAAGAGTAGTGGTAGCGCGCTGTCTTGTCTTGTCTTCAGCGCAAAGTTATCGACGTACGGAAAATCTTTCGCTGGCGGAAATTTCCATGTTCCTTTTTCTCTCTTCTCCCTCTTTCTTTTTCGCTTTCTATCTGCGAGCGTGAGGGAGGGAGAGTGGAGAGGGGTGGATGGGGGTTGGGATGCTTGTGTTATGATTGCCTGTCACAAGCCTTGCGTCGAAGCGTCGGTTTTTGCCTGTGGCGGAGCGGTGAGCGTCAAAGCGTTAGGTGTCATGTGGCGCTTCTGCTGCTTACAAGTCACAAGATTTTACGACAGTTAGGTATGCAAGGGAGGGGTGTGGGGGTGGGGGGTAAGGATGGTGGTGGTGTGGAGTGTGGAGGGGTAGTGGGGTTAGGGAGAGGAGGATCGTGGGATTGAATCTGGAAGCTGCCGGCGTAATCCCACACATGAGATGCTTCACACCGCTGACGTGCAGTACAGTGTGGTTACACTGGCAGCTGGCAATTCAATCTTTCTTTTATTGTTCCCCGTAATAAGCAGGTCGCCGGCACGTGCGCGCACACACACACACACACACACACACACACACACACACACACACACACACACACACAGAAGAGATACGCTGGCACTCTCTGTTTCCCCTACACACACACACACACACACACACACACACACACACACGACTAAGACAGGAGACAAGAGAAAAAGAGCAACAGCAACAGCAGCAGCAGCAGTACCTTCTGTCTATGAGGAGAGAACAAAGGCCTTAGTGCTGGCTAATCACTCTCACCTTATTAAGCTCCCTCGCAGTTTAGGACACAGTCTTTTTCAAACCCCATCCCTAAGACAATGGAGACGTTTCAGTGGGAGTGTTTCCGCATGCAAGTTGGACCGGTTCAACCTTTTGAGGACAGAGAGGAAAAGGAAGAAAAAAAAAGAGGTAAAAAAAGAACACACACAACAACAAAAAAAAACAAAACAAAAAAACAGAAACGAAAGCAGATTGTTTTTCAAGGTAAGAGGCGGAACTATGGAGCGGAAGGATATGATTTTGTACAAACTGGATTGCCCGATTCCTTTTGAAGACCACTTGTACGCATGCGCGGTCCCGCCGACTTTGTGGAGTGTTTGCAGACGTTCGTTGGTTGTAATGAGTTTTATTGAGCTGATTGCGAAGCGCAGATGGGACAGGTTTTTGTTGTTTTCTCTTTCTCGCGCTAACCCATGATGCTTCGCTGCGTTCTAACCTTGTTGTCATTTTATCGACTGAGAGAGAGGCTCTTTCCGAGTGGTGAAGCCAGTCACCTGGAAAACCGTGCACATGTTCCTGTGTTTGCTCGTTTTTGTAACCTTTAAAATCATACTCCTTTTTTTTGTTTTTTTCTGTACTGCTTTTGTTTGTTTGTCGAGGTTTCTTTATTGAATTATTATCCATCGCTTTTCTGTGACTGAAGTTGACATTCACATTGGCAAATCGGAATCGTGGTTTTACAAAAAGCTATTTTTTGTGTGTGTTGTTTGTTGTTTTTGTTTGTTTTGTTTTGTTTTGTTTTTTCCTGAAAATACCGATACCTGGTTGTTTACCGAGAGAGAGAACGAACGAACGAACAAACGAATGATTTATTGTGGTCAGGCCCATTTTTGCCCATTCACAAGGGGGCAGGGTGGGGAAGGTCTTGAACATACCAGAAACAACGAAATTTAGAACTGATGCACTTTACACAATTACGACATGGAATCCATGTCATGCTATTTATCAAGATTATGTCGTACAAAGTCTGTCTAATCACAATATTTGTTTTCAAATAAGTCGACAATTGAAAAAGAATCACACAACGAAATCAGTCATAATATCAGGATTTCCGTTTGTAACACTGTCAAAAGCGTTTGCATTTGTGTCTTTGACCATCATCAGTGAATTGTTCATTTTCACTGTGACTCCTCAAGACAAGACATGAATTGTCGGCAGACATCTGGCGGTATATCAACATTCTTCTTGATCTGACGGATAATTTCGGCGGAACACAGCAGCAGTCTAGATACACGAATCAGTCAGACCAATGGCAGTGGTCTCTAGGACTAACCCCCCAGGCCCCTGAAACCTCATTACACACGAACAGACCGACACCCAGGACGCCTCCCCCCCCAGCTCCCCCCTCCCCCCACCTCGACAACGAGGTTCTCACAACACCAAGACCCCAGGTGTGAACAACGAAACCTCCACAACACCAAGACCCCAGCTCTGAACAACGAAACCTCCACAACACCAAGACCCCAGCTCTGAACAATGAAACCTCTACAACACCAAGACCCTAGCTCTGAACAACGAAACCTCACAACACCAAGACCCCAGCACTGAACAACGAAACCTCACAACACCAAGACCCCAGGTGTGAACAATGAAACCTCCACAACACCAAGACCCCAGCTCTGAACAACGAAACCTCCACAACACCAAGACCCCAGGTGTGAACAACGGAACCTCCACAACACCAAGACCCCAGCTCTGAACAACGAAACCTTCACAACACCAAGGCCCCAGCTCTGAACAACGAAACCTCCACAACACCAAGACCCCAGCTCTGAACAACGAAACCTCCACAACACCAAGACCCCAGCTCTGAACAACGAAACCTCCACAACACCAAGACCCCAGGTGTGAACAACGGAACCTCCACAACACCAAGACCCCAGCTCTGAACAACGAAACCTTCACAACACCAAGACCCCAGTACTGAATAAACAAAATCTTCACAACACCATCACCCCAGCTCTGAACAACATTACCTAAAGGACAGAAACCAACAGATCGTTAAACTCTATTCTACCCAGCATGCTGGTCTCTTGCTGGCGATAACTGAATAGTGTCTACAAGGATGAAACCATTTCGCTACACAGAGCCCAACGTGGTGTATACGGTCACATCACAAGCAGTGTCGGTGACGAGAGTTTTCTCGAGAAAGGTCCTCAGGAGGAAATACCATCCGTTCCTGACGAAGGAGCAGTGTCAACGACCAGCATTGAGCAACAACCACAGCCCCCAAAGGTCATCTGTACAATGATAGTCATTTTGTCTGCTGTCTGCCAGAACACGGTGCTGGTTTCAGGCAGATCATATCAATATCATGAACGTGGACATTTTCCGGAAAGGAAAAGAAATCGACATCGATGGTAGACGTCTCAAAAGAATTCTGTTTACGATTCGTTTTTGTTTTTGTTGTTGTTGTTGTGTTTTGCTTTTTAAGGCCTGCAGGGACGTTGAAGAACATCCGTCGCAAAGCTTGGAGACTTAGACCATAGCCGTCTCCACATGGAAACTCTCATGCCGTGCATCCCCAACAACTGATCACGCTCATTCCGAGGCTCATTTTGTCCCAACCCCAGCGCCGCCGGTTGTCCACAGGGATTCTTCAGTGGCAGGTCGCCACGAGATCACGCGCCGGAGGAGGTCCTCAACACTGGGAAGGAAAAGAACAACAGACAAACAAATAATAATAATGATATTTATATAGCGCTGAACCTTGTGCAGAGACAAATCAAAGCGCTTTCGCACCAGTCATTCAAACGCATGCATAGCTCAAAACTTGAGAAACTGAAGACAAGGAAGAGGCAGGGAAGGGAGGCTATCTTGGGAGGAGGTGGGTTTTAAGGCAAGACTTGAAAGAGCTGAGTGAGGAGACCTGACGAAGCGAAAGAGGAAGTTCATTCCAAATGCAAGGTCCAGAGACAGAGAAAGAACGGCGGACGACAGTAGCGTGTTTGAATCTGGGTATGCATAAACAGAGTGGATCCGAAGCCGATCGTAGAAAGCGAGATGGAGTGTAGAGGAGAAGGCAGCCACAGAGATAGGAGAGGGCAGATTTGCGAATACATTTATAGCATAGAGTGCTGATCTTGTGCTTTATTCTGTGTGAAACCGGGAGCCAGTGGAGGTGTTGCAAAAGAGGAGTGATATGCTCAGATCTTTTCTTTCTGAGGACAAGTCGGGCAGCAGAGTTTTGTATGCGCTGAAGGGACTGAATGGATGAAGCAGGCAAACCAGACAATAGGGAGTTACAGTAGTCAAGGCGAGAGAGAATGAGAGAAACGACAAGTCTAGATGTTGCGTCGGTGGACAGATATTGCCGAATGGAACTGATGCGCTGCAATTGACAGTAGCAGGATTGACATGTATGACAGATAAATTTTTGCATAGACAGCGTGTTGTCAAGGACAAGGCCGAAGTTCAACATAACAACAGCAGAACAACATTGTTTGGTTCTACCGACACGCGCTAGTAAGGCCATCCTGGATTAAAGGTTAAAGGTCCCATAGCCTTTCATGACCACCGGGGCAGTGAATTCAAATCCACCGTGTCTAGGGCTCAGATCCGGAAGGAGGGGCCCAGTCCTCTCCTCCCGCCGTCTTTCCCTTTCGCAGTGGAAATCGGGTACCCATTCACACCTGGGTGGAGTGAGGAAGAAATGAAGTAAAGTGCCCTTCCCAAGGACACCAACGATCTGCCGAAACAGGGCCTGGAACCTGACCTCTGGTGCCCATTGGATCAGAACTCCAGCACATGACCCTTTCTGCCAGGGTCCTCAATCTGTCCCACGGGTCCATAAATAATAGTATGTATCAAGCACGCCAGATGGCTGTGTGTGTGTGTGTGTGTGTGTGTGTGTGTGTGTGTGTGTGTGTGTGTGTGAAATAAACGCTGCAGACCAAGGAGGAGATTGGCTGACTAAGACCAAACCTCACTACACAAGTCTTCAGACCCAATTATCTCTGTGGGAGAGATCAGGACACGTTGTGAAGCCATGAATGGCCATAATATGTTTCTTCTACTGTAACAGCATGGTTCGTTTTCTGTCCTCCACCCCCCCACCCCCACGCCCTACCCCCCACACCCCACTCCTTTCTCTCATTAGCCAGGCTGGCTGCTCCTTCGAATTAGCTCCGCTGTCAGGGGGATTAATTAATTAGTTAGCTTGACGAGGCTTCTCGTTCTTGTTCGTGGTTTTCAGGAGGTCGTGGGATAAAGGAGGTTTATTCCCCCCCCCCCCACCCCCCAACCCCGTTCTCTTTCTGAGCAGCTTGGGGGTGGGCGTGGACATGTGTGGGTGTTGGAGCTTCTCTTTCTTTGTATCTATGTATGTATGTATTAATGTATCTATGTATGTATCAATGTATCTATGTATTTATCTATGTATCTTTCTAGCTAGCTATATCATGCACACACACACACACACACACACACACACACACACACACACACACACACACACACACACACACACACACACACACGCACGCATGCACGCACACACACATACACTATCTTCTTTATCTGCCTCACTCTAAGTCCACACACACACACACACACACACACACACACACACACACACACACACACACACACACACACACACACACACACACACACACACACACACACACACGCACGCACGCACACACACATACACTATCTTCTTTATCTGCCTCTCTCTAAGTCCACACACACACACACACACACACACACACACACACACACACACACACACACACACACACAACACACACACACACACACACACACAACTCGTTCTCCCATTTTCACTCTCTCACAATCTTTCTGGTCATTACTGTGAACTGTATCATAAACAAAAACCAAAAAAAAAAAAAGTGTATGATTGTTAAGTGGTGTTTTATGTGATGTCTTAATTCAGATTGCATGACGCTGATTGCGTGTTCACCTTTTACCAGAAACCCACGTATGTGTGACATTGGCCAAACGCATTATACAGTCGATTCTGTTTATTTTAGGTGCCCCCCCCCCCCCCCCACAACCCTTTTGCATCGCCCGCCACCCCTCATCTCTACCCCCAACCCCACCACTCTCTCTCTTCCCCCCCACTCTCTCTCTCTCTCTCTCTCTTCCCACATCTCTCCCACCTCTCTCTCTCTCTCTCTCTCTCTCTCTCTCTCTTCCCACATCTCTCCCACCTCTCTCTAAATAGTAGGCAATCACGGGATCACGCACACATACACACACACGCACACACGAACGCATGCACTCGCACGCACGCACGCGTGCACGCACGTATGCACGCACACACGCACCCACGCACGCACACACACACGCACACACACACACACACACACACACACACACACACACACACACACACACACACACAGAGGCTGATGTCACATGAACGTGAAAAGACTTTAAACTGAAGCCCGAACCAACACACACACACACACACACACACACACACACACACACACACACACACACACACACACACACACACAATGCGCCATTTAGTAAAGAAGTAAAATGGGCACAGGCTAGCTAGACTTAATGCAAACTCGAACGATACCCAAGTCTGCTGGGCTAATGATGTAGGTGCGTGTACTGTACATATGTAGGTGCCTGTACCGTGGGTATCGCTAGTCATGTCATCGTTAGTCATTTTACTGCTCACTTATTTCCTGCCCTGTCGTCTGGAACAATCGTTTCAATTGATAAGTCTGGTTTTGTTTTTTGTTTTTTTGTTTTTCTCTCTCTGTGTTTTTCTGTGCCTTGTCTAGTTCTACAAATCAAAGTTGGAGAGTCACTTTCCGCTACTGGCCTTGTCTGTGAATGTTTGTCAATCATTCTGTCTGTCTGTCTGTCTGTCTGGCTGACTGTGTAGCTATAAGTATGTCTGTCTGTATGTATGTCTGTCTCCCTGTCTGTCTGGCTATAAGTATGTCTGTCTGTTTGTCTGTTGTCTGTCTGTTTGCCTGTCTGGCTGACTGGCTATAAGTAGCCTATGTCTGTCTGTCTCTTTTTTTCTTTTTGTCTTGAGGGCTGGGTGTAACACACACACACACACACACACACACACACACACACACATACAAACAAACAAAACAAAACAAAACAAAATATACACCCATAAAAGTTAAAATAAGAAATCGTTTCCTTTCTTTTTTTTCAAAACGTCTTCCTCTACCTGTTAGTCTCAGATTAATTTTATCAGATTCAGTCTGTCTTACTGTCTGTCTTTGATTCGTTTTATGTTCAGTTTTTGTCTCTGTGTGCCTGTCTGTCTATCTGCCTGTCTATCTATCTGTCTGCTTCTCTCTCTCTCTCTCTCTCTCTCTCTTTCTTACACACACACACACACACACACACACACACACACACACACACACACACACAATGCGCTTTTCATATTAGTAAAGAGGGAGATGCTAGCTAGACTTATGCATGACTCGAACGATACCCAAGTCTGCTGGGCTATTGATGTGTGTACCTAGAATTATGAAGGTGCCTGTACCGTGGGTATCGTTCGTCACGTCATCTCGTCATTTCCTGGCCTGTCGTCTGGAACAAATATCGTTTTAATTGACAAGCTTTGTTTTGTTTTAGGGTGGTTGTTTCTGTGTGTTATTTTCAACGTCTCTTGTCCATTTCTACACATCAGTAAGTGGATTATTAATAGTTTTATTTTCATTGATTGTTGTTACTATAATTCGTTCTTTTTTTTTTCTTTTTCTTATTCATTTTTTTCCTTTTTTTGTCAAATGTTTAAATTTATTTATTTATTCATTTTATTTTATCAATTTTTTTGTTATTCATCTTTTTTTCCCCCCCTGAAGACCTAAGCGCGTTGGGTTACGCTGCTGGTCAGGCATCTGCTTGGCAGATGTGATGCAGCGTATATGGATTTGAGCTACTGATACTCATGAATCTGAATAGTTGTAGAGTCGCTTTTCGCCACTGGCTTGTCTGTGAATATTTGTTAATCATTTTGTTTGCCTGTCTGGCTGGCTGGCTAGCTGGCTATAATTATGTCTGTCTGTCTGAATTGTCTGTCTGTCTGTCTCTCTGTCTGGTTATAAGTATGTCTGTCTGTTTGTCTGTCTGTCTGTCTCTTTTTTCGTCTTGAGGGCTGGGTGTAACACACACACACACACACACACACACACACACACACACACACACACACACACACACACACACACACACATAGAAAAATCCATAAAAGTAAAGATAAATCATGCTCACTCACTACCCTCATGAAATAAGAATTCGTTTTTTGTTTGTTTACTTGTTTGTTTTCTTTTTGTTTTTTGTTTTTTTGTTTTGTTTGTTTTTGTTTTTGGTGGGGGTTTTTTTGGGAGTGTGTGTGGGGGGTCCTTTTTTTTTTGCAAAACATCTGCCTCTGTCTGTTAGTCTCAGAATCAATCTGTTTCGGTCTGTCTTTGATTTGTTTTATGTTCAGTCTTTGTCTCTGTGTGTCTGTGTGTCTGTCTATCTGTCTCTCTCTCTCTCTCTCTCTCTCTCTCTCTCTCTCTCTCTCTCACACACACACACACACAACAGTGAGAGAAACACACACATATATAACAAACACACACACATGCTCACACACACACACACACACACACACACACACACACACACACACACACACACACACACACACACACACACACACACACACACACACACACAAACACACAAACACACACACACAAACTTACTGCCCTTATATGGTGTTAATTCTAATTGAATGATGTTCATAATTGTCTGCAACTGTGCTTCAGTTTCGATCTTTTTTTTTTTCTTTTTTTTGGTCATAATCATTGTTTTATTTTTGTCGTCATTATAAAGAGCGTTCCTGTTAAAAAAAAAAGAAAAAAAGTCGGCCGATATGGAAAAGGCAGGGAGAAACCTATATAATTACCCCACTTCCAGTGGAAAGTTCAGCGACACACACATGGAAGTCAAACAACACGAACAGATGAATAGAGATGGTGGGAAGACGGGGAGAAAGAGAGAGCGAAAGAGAGTGAGAGAGAGCGAAAGAGAGTGAGAGAGAGCGAGAGAGAAAGAGAGAGAGAGAGAACTCAGAACTCAGAACTTTTTTCTTTTCTTTTTTTTATTCAAGGTATAAAGAGACAGACAGACAAACAGACAGACAGAGTGTTGTTGTTGTTCTGAACATCATTTTCCAGGAACGCTACATGGTGAACGTCGTTATCATCATCATCATCATCATCATCATCATCATCAGTAGTAGTAGTAGTAGTAGTAGTAGTATTTTTGTTGTTGTTGTTGTTATTGTTGTTGTTGCTATTATCATTATCAATATTACCATTATGACTTCCACCATCACCATTATCACCATCATCATCATAATCGGTAGTTTTTGTTGATTTGTTGTTGTTGTTTGTTTGTTTGTTTGTTTGGCTGTTGTTGCTTTTTGGTTGTTGCCAACAGCAGCAACATATGACAAGGATGGAGGAACGGGGAATATGCTGGGAATGATAACTGGCAGGCCAACACACACACACACACACACACACACACACACACACACACACACACACACACACACACACACACACACACACACACACACACACACACACACACACACACACACAGAGGCAGCTCAAGGCAAGCGAAACAGATGAAAACAGATGATAGAAACAGATGGATCCAGGGCGGTTGCGGCCTGCCAAGCTGGCTGCGTGGTAAACAAACACCACTACCGGAAACGACACAGAGCAGCTAGCTAATGGACCGCCAGCCAAAAAGAACATGGGAGTACGAAGTAAGGAGGAATGAAGACAGACAGACAGACAGAGAATGAGAGAGAGACACAGAGAGACAGACAGACAGACAGACAGAGACAGACAGAGAATGAGAGAGAGACACAGAGAGACAGACAGACAGACAGACAGACAGAGACAGACAGAGAATGAGGGAGAGACACAGAGAGACAGACAGACAGACAGACAGACAGAGACAGACACAGAGAAACACAGAGAGACAGATAGAGAGAGACTTGAGAGAGAGAGGGAGACACAGAGAGAGACACACACGCAGAGACAGAGAGAGAGACAGACAGACAAACACAGAGAGAGACACAGAGAGACAGACACAGAGAGAGAGAGAGACAGACAGAGATGGACAGAGACAGAGAGACAGAGAGAGAGAGACAGACAGAGACACAGAGAAAGACAGAGACAGATATATATATATATATATATATATATATATATATATATATATATATATATATATATATATATATATATATATATATACGGATAGAGAGAGACAGAGAGCGCAAAGAATGATATATTTCGTTTAGTTTCTTCCTCAGCAAATGAAGACAGACAGACAGACACAGACACAGACAGAGAGAGACAGAGAGCGCAAAGAATGTTGTGTTTCCTTTGGTTTCTTTCTCAGTCAATGAAAACAGACACAGAGAGACAGACAGACAGACAGAGACGCACACAGAGACAGACAGACAGACAGAGACCCAGAGAGAGAGAGAGAAAGACAGACAGACAAACAGAGTCAGAGAGAGACAGACAGAGAGACACAGAAAGGCAGACAGACAGACAGAGACAGAGAAAGAGAGTCAGCGAGACAGAGAACCGAAACGGTTGTTTTGCTTTTTTTGGTGAATGAAGAAAGCAGCTTGCAAG
>NC_134895.1:24916312-24918812 GCF_041734735.1 Babylonia areolata
GCCGGGGAATTCAATGCAACCACCTCAGTCACAAGAAAACAAAATAATGAATAAAATCAATGTATTCTTGTAGTAGTAGTAGTAGTAGTAGTAGCAGCAGCAGCAGAAGTAGTAGTTGTAGTAGTAATAGCTGAAAGGTGTTTGGGTGTGACAGAAGACGTCATATAAATAAATCATTAAACCATGGGTGAAAGAACGTGGCCATCTTTGGGTTAGGTGTAAGGGAACTCACTCTATCAGCTACGAGTTACATCCCGCAAAGCCTTTTAAAGAAGTCTATATAATGTTACAGTAGTAGCAGTAGCAGTAGTAGCAGTTATGAAAATAATAAGAATAAGAATGAGGAAAAGAAGAAGAAGATAACTACAAGTACTCTTACTACTACTAATCATAATCATAATACTAATACTATACTAATAAATGGGCAGGGAATGAAGATTTATTGCCGCAGAGAAAGTAATGGATACTTCTGTGTGTGTGTGAAAACAAACGTTCAACGAGTAAATGGAAAGAAAACAGACGTAGGTAACGAAAATTTTAAAGTAGAAAAATGAGTCAGAGAGAGAGAGAAATAAAAACAAAACAAAACAAAACGGCTTGTGCTTTTTCTTCTTCTCCCCCAGTATAAAAACAGTCTTTGACAAGACTTTATATTTCTAACTTCAAAAAACGTGACTGCCAGTAAAATAAAATAAAATAAAATAAAAATTTTAAAAAAACATTGGACACTTTGTATCGATGTACTGGATTCTCATTTACATGCTGTCAAGGTCTGCATTATTTTTTTTTCCTTTTGCTTGACTTGCTGGTTTGAGTGTGCTGTCAGTTTATTACGTGTGTGTGTGTGTCAGAATGTGGTGTGACTTGACTTGACTTGACTTCATTTATTGTCATAAAATCCCGAAAGATTGATAGACACAACAAGGAACAAAGAAATAAACGGTCTTGTGTGTGTCTGTGTGTCAGAATGTGCTCTGTGTGCGTGCGCGCGCGCGCGCGCGTGTGTGTATCTGCTGTCTGAGTGTGTCTGGTGTCTGTGTGTGTCTGGTGTCTGTCTGTCTGTCTGCCTGTCTGTCTGTAGTGCATTTTGGCTCTCCGCATTGACTGGCTGACTGTTTGTCAGTCTGTCTGTTGATCACTACGTTAGCCTCCATCTCTGTCAGTGTAACCTCTTGGACTGTCTCTCTGTCTGTTCCTGTCTGTCTGTGTCTGTCTGCTGACTGTCCTCCTGTCTGTCTCTGTGTCTGTCTCTGTCCGTCTCTGTCTGTCTGCCTCTCTCTCTCTCTGGAGACGAACGACTGGGGGAAAAAAAAGGCACAGTACCCGCCTGCCACATGGACATTTTAAGCAAATGACAAAGTACCAAAGTGCCGCTTATCCCTTTAGTAGTTTAGTTTACTTTGATTATGTTTTTCCTTTCTGTTCCATTTTATTTGTTTTGCACCATTTTTGTTCTGATTTATACCTACTATGTCACTAGAGCTTTACAGCTAATGACATTAAACATTTCAGTGTTCAGTGTTTAGTGCTCTCTCTCTCTCTCTCTCTCTCTCTCTCTAATGTTTACCAGTGTACCGATCCTGATAGTGCTCTTGCAACTTGGTATAGTAACTTTCTTTCTGTCTTTAACAAGCATGCTCCCTTAAGGACTAAACGTGTCAAACATGAAGAAAAGCCTTCTTGGTTAACTGAAGATATTAAATTAGAAATAGAGTATCGTGATCTGTTACTGAAAACTACAGGAAAAGATGATAAATTTAAGAAACAGAGAAACAAAGTAACTGCAATGAAACGGGCTGCCCAAAAGAAATATTTCAGTGACTTGATAATAAATAAAAAGGATTCAAAATCCATCTGGAAAGCTATCAACCAACTGTCGAGGAAAAATTCAACTTCTACTACTGGAAATGAACTATCTCCTGAAATCCTAAATAAACATTTTACTACTATCGCCGAAAGAATTGTTAAGGTTGATAACACACAGTCCAATGACTTGCAGTTACTAAAATGTTTCTGTGATACTAAACACATACAATCTAACCTTTATCTAACATATATTAGCGTACATGACGTGTTCAAGGAATTATCTTCATTAAAACAGTCCAGATCCCGAGGTTTGGATGGTATAGATAGTAAAATATTAAAAATTTCAGCACCTATTATCTCTGAACACATTACATACATATATAACCTTTGCATTGATAAATCCTCCTATCCTCAATCTTTTAAAAATGCTAAAGTGTTCCCTGTCTTTAAAGCTGGTGATCCATCTGACCCTGCTAACTATAGGCCTATATCAATATTATCCACATTATCCAAACCCCTCGAAAAACATATTAAACTTTATCTTCAAGCACATTTCAGCAAATATGATTTATTTCATCCCAATCAAAGTGGCTTTAGAAAAAATCATTCCTGTCACACCGCACTAACAAATCTCGTAGAAGAATGGCATTTAAACATAAACAACGACTTATTTACTGGGTCTGTTTTTATTGAT
>NC_134895.1:24923812-24926312 GCF_041734735.1 Babylonia areolata
ACCCCTTCATGAGGGGCAATGGCCTATACATGAATAAATTATCCGTATCCGTATCCGTATCCGTATCTCTCTCTCTCTCACTCTCTCTCTCTCTCTCTCTCTCTCTCTCACACACACACACACACACACACACACACACACACACACACACACACAAGCGTATTCCGACAGACAGACAGACATGCAGAGAGGAGAGAGGGGTAGAAAGAGAGAGAGAGAGGAAGAGAGAAATAGCATAGGACAGGCAGAGCATCGGAGAGATCAAGAGTGAGAGAGAGGGAGAGAGAGGGGGAGAGAGAGAGCATGGGAGAGAGAGAGTGGGGGAGAGGGAGAGAGAGAGAGAGAGAGAGCATGGGAGAGAGAGAGAGGGAGAAAGAGCATGGGAGAGAGATAGAGAGAGTGGGAGAGAGAGAGAGAGTATGGGAGAGAGAGAGTGGGGGAGAGGGAGAGAGAGGGAGTGAGACAGAGCCTGGGAGAGAGAGAGAGAGCATGGGAGACAGAGAGAGAGAGCATGGGAGAGAGAAAGAGAGAGAGCATGGGAGAGAGAGAGAGAGCATGGGAGAGAGAGTGGGGGAGAGGGAGAGAGAGAGCATGGGAGACAGAGAGAGAGAGCATGGGAGAGAGAGAGAGAGAGAGCATGGGAGAGAGAGAGAGAGAGAGAGAGAGAGAGTGGGGGAGAGGGAGAGAGAGAGTATGGGAGAGGGAGAGAGAGAGCATGGGAGAGAGAGTGGGGGAGAGGGAGAGAGAGAGTATGGGAGAGAGAGTGGGGGAGAGGGAGAGAGAGAGTATGGGAGAGAGAGTGGGGGAGAGGGAGAGAGAGAGTATGGGAGAGAGAGTGGGGGAGAGGGAGAGAGAGAGCATGGGAGAGAGAGTGGGGGAGAGGGAGAGAGAGAGCATGGGAGAGAGAGTGGGGGAGAGGGAGAGAGAGAGTATTGGAGAGAGAGTGGGGGAGAGGGAGAGAGAGAGCATGGGAGAGGGAGAGAGAGAGCATGGGAGAGAGAGCATGGGAGAGAGAGAGAGAGAGATCGTTGGAGAGAGAGGGAGAGAGACGGGGGAAGAGAGAGAGCATGGGAGAGACAGAGAGTGAGAGACAGACAGACAGACAGAACATGGGAGACAGAGAGAAAGGGATAGAGAGGGAGAGAGACAGAACATGGGAGAGAGAGAGAGAGAGAGAGGGAGAGAGAGAGAGAAGGCCTGTAAAGCCAGACGAGAGAGGAAGTGAGGGGAGTTCTCTCCGTCTCCGTCCTGCAGTGAGTCAGTCACTTTCCAGCCACACACACGGAAAACCTGCTGCATTGGTGGCTGGCTGTCTGTCTGTCTGCTCCCAGTTCTGTGTGCGTGGGTGTGTGAGCCGGATCCAATAGTATATGCTTCACACTGACAAACACACACGCGCACGCCGTGCCGAGTGCTCACGCACGCACCCCCGCATATATATATATATATATATATATATATATATATATATATATATATATATATATATATATGAATATGTGTGTGTTTGTGCGCGCGCTCTCGCTCTCGCTCTCTCTCTCTCTCTCTCTCTCTCTCTGTAATGCAAACGGCCACTTTCACACACAAAGACATTTTACACACACACACACACACACACACACACACACACACACACACACACACACACACACACACACACACACATATCACACAAAGACCTCACTCCCTCAGTCAACTCCATATACACCCGCACACACACACACACACACACACACACACACACAAACACTACTACTACTACTACTACTACTACCACTGCTGCTGCTGCTACTACAACTACTACTTCTACTACTACTACTACAAGACTCAGACAAGCAGGAGACAACAGAACAACTGAAGCGGATGTAGTTGTCACAGTCACTGGCTTTCGTTAAAGTTCCCCACATAGTGAACCACCCACACACTGAGACATTGATAGTGAGGTGGCAATGTGTAACGGAAACTGCCCTGCATACCAGCTCGGCTTAATACCGGCAGGGAGAAAATCTGCATTAAAAACGAAACAAAACAACAACAAAAAAAAGCCACAATGAAAAAAAAAACCACCACTACTGTCGGCAGGTTCATTTGTGAAATAAAGAGGACTGGCTTTGCTGAGGAGTGTCGAGGTTCTTTCATGGAAAGACAGGAGATACGTGGTGCCGGTAAAAGTTCAACAGATTACAGAAACAGAATCAACAAACACAAAATACATCCCTGAAAAACTGAGATAATTACTAGATTTCGGACTGGATCACTCACTGTCACTGTACACTTTCCACCACAAACAACAGACACATCACTTGGAAGAGACACACAACACAAAAACTTTGCTGTACAAACACTCAGTCCCAACCTGTACTCGAAAAAAAGTTGGGTTTTTTTTTGTATTTTGTTTTGTTTTTTTTAAGAAATAACAGACCGTTGACCCCAGTGACATTTGAATTCAGACGCTGAAGACACAGAGAAGTCCAAACAGGCGTACAGTATCGTGTAGAAT
>NC_134895.1:24933812-24958812 GCF_041734735.1 Babylonia areolata
GTGGTGACTATTAAGTGGTGGTGAGTGTCTCCATGCCAATTATGACCAGAGAGGATGGACCGACCACCGTCTGTGGTCAGACTGACCGGCGGAATGATTCAGTGACAGATGACTATAGATCGTATCAGTATTCTTCCTTTGTTGTCTTGCCGCCGTGGGAATTCTGTCATAACTGCCTTCGTCATTTTCTTGCCTGTGTCTGTATGTGCCTCTGTGGGAATTCCATTGTGTTTGTCAATGTCTTTCCCATGTCAATTCCAATGTGTCTGTCACTTTTTGTATTTTGTATTTCTTTTTATCACAACAGATTTCTCTGTGTGAAATTCGGGTTACTCTCCCCAGGGAGAGCTCGTCGCTACACTACAGCGCCACCCATTTTTTTTGTTGTTGTTTTTTTCCTACGTGCAGTTTTTTAGTTGTTTTTCCTATTGAAGTGGATTTTTCTACAGAATTCTGCCAGGAACAACCCTTTTGTTGCCGTGGGTTCTTTTACGTGCGTTAAGTACATGCTGCACACGGGACCTCGGTTTATGGTCTCATCCGAATGACTAGCGTCCAGACCACCACTCAAGGTCTATTGGAGGGGAAGAAAATATCGACGGCTGAGTAGTGAATCGAACCAACGCGCTCAGATTATCTCGCTTCCTAGGCGGACGCGTTACCTCTAGGCCATCACTCCACTCCACTTTCTTTCCCATGTCAATTTAAATGTGTCTGTCACTTTCTTTCCCATGTCAATTCCAGTGTGTTTGTCAATGTCTTTCCCATATCAATTCCAGTGTGTTTGTCAATGTCTTTCCCATGTCAATTCCAGTGTGTTTGTCAATGTCTTTCCCATATCAATTCCAGTGTGTTTGTCAATGTCTTTCCCATGTCAATTCCAGTGTGTTTGTCGCTTTCTTCACCATGTCAGTTCCAGTGTGTCTGTCAATTTGTTCACCATGTCAATTCCAGTGTGTTTGTCAATGTCTTTCCCATGTCAATTCCAGTGTGTTTGTCGCTTTCTTCACCATGTCAGTTCCAGTGTGTCTGTCAATTTGTTCACCATGTCAATTCCAGTGTGTTTCTTTACCATGTCAATTCCAGAGTTTTTGCCACTTACTTTCCAGTGTCATTTGCAGTGTGTTTGACACTTTCTCTTGTTCATTCTAATACATCGTTTGCTTCATTCTTCTTCGTGTGAATTCCATTCTGTGAATTTTATTGCTTTTTGTCAATTTCTTGTTTCAAGTAAATTCCGTTGCTTTTGTCAATTCCTTGTTCATGTGAATTTCATCAAATTTTGTCTCGCTTTCTTCTTCCTTTGGATTCCCTTGTGTCTGGTCATTTCGTGTTCATGGAAATTCCTTCCTTTCTGTGGCGTTTGTTCTTTCTGTGAATTCCACTGTGATTGTTCATTTAATGCTCATGTAGATTCCATTGTCTTTGCCGTTTTTATCTTCATGTAAATCCCATTGTTTGTGTGAATTCCATTGTTTGCCACATTCTTCTTCATGTAAATTCCGATATGTTTGTCCGTTTTTGGGACATGTGATTTGTCTCTTTCTTGCCCATGTAAATTCCCTTTTGTTTGTTAGTTTTTTGCCCATGTACATTCTCTCTTGTTTGTCGGTTTCTCTTCCGTGTGAGTTCCCTCGTGTCTGTCCAATTCTTGTCCATGTCAGTTCTATTGGGTTCACCGCATTCTCCTCAATGTGAAAAGTCCATGGCATTGTGTCCATTTCTTGTTCTGATCAACGACAATGTGTTTGTGTGAAATTCTTCTCCATGTGAATTCCACCTTGATGTCAGTTTTCTTGCCCTGGTGAATTTCAGCGCAGTGTACCATTATCTTTCAGTTTTTTTCATTTTCTGTGTGAATGTCGTCGAGGAACGTGTGTGTCATTTTCCTGTCCGTGTGTTCTTTCCTGACGTGTGGAATTCAGTCTGTGCATGTTACTTTCTATTTCCGTGTGAATGTCTGTGCATCTTGTCTGGTGTGTCAGTCAGTCAGTCAGTCAGTCAGTCTGTCAGTCAGCCAGTCAATTTGTCAGTCAGTCATTGTGCCTCAAACAGCCCTCTCCTCTCTCCGTCCGGTGTCGGTGTCACCACAGTTTTGTTCCCCGTGAGAGTCAATATTTACGGACCCGCCGCTGAATTTAGAACTCAGCTTACTCGTTTACATTCCTAAGTCCAAAGTAGATTTGTACTCTTTCTCTCTGTGTCTGTGTCTGTGTGTCTGTGTGTCTGTCCGTCTCTCTCTGTATGTGTGTGTGTGTGTGTGTGTGTGTGTGTGTGTGTGTGTGTGTGGTGGATGTGTGTGTGTTGCACACAGACAGGATGTCAGTCGTTGTTTCCACATGCCATCTCCAGCCAATCAGACGATGCCGGACATGATTATAACGCATTGTGTGTCAGTGATGTCGTCTAATTAATCTTTGCCGGACATGGTTATAACACAGTGTATCGGTGATGTCGGCTAATTAATCTTTGCCGGACATGATTATAACACATTGTGTGTCAGTGATGTCGTCTAATTAATCTTTGCCGGACATGATTATAACGCATTGTGTGTCAGTGATGTCGTCTAATTAATCTTTGCCGGACATGATTATAACGCATTGTGTGTCAGTGATGTCGTCTAATTAATCTTTGCCGGACATGGTTATAACGCATTGTGTGTCAGTGATGTTGTCTAATTAATCTTTGCCGGACATGGTTATAACGCATTGTGTGTCAGTGATGTCGTCTAATTAATCTTTGCCGGACATGATTATAACACATTGTGTGTCAGTGATGTCGTCTAATTAATCTTTGCCGGACATGATTATAACACACTGTGTGTCAGTGATGTCGTCTAATTAATCTTTGCCGGACATGATTATAACACACTGTGTGTCAGTGATGTCGTCTAATTAATCTTTGCCGGACATGATTATAACACATTGTGTGTGTTGAGAAGACAGGCGTTGGATAGATATATACCGACATTAAATTTTGCATTCACGTCTACTGATTCGGTGCCAAAATCCGATGTTTTTGTACTGTATGTTGTGTTATTACGTTGTTTGTTGTTTTTTATTTGTTTGTTTGTTTTGTTGGGGTTTTTTTTCACAGTACGAGGCTGGTTTATCGCAGTGCGTGGCATTTTCCCTGTGTAAAATAGTGTGTGTGGACATCTCGCTGTGTGCTGTCTGTGGAGAAACTGTCGTCGCGGTTCGGCGACATCTGCATATGTCTTTGCTTTTTTAGCTTCCATGTGTGCATATATATATATTTTGTGTATGTGTGGGGGTGGGGGTGTGTGAGGAGGGGGGTATGGGCGTATGTGTGTGTGCTTGTATAAGTAAGTGTGTGTGTGTGTGTGTGTGTGTGTTGTGTGTGTGTGTGTGCCGTGGAAGCTGCGATACGTAGCCTGGGAATGAATGTGTGGGGGAGGAGGGGGATGGGGGTTACAGGGTAATTTGGGTGATGGTGTGTGTGTGTGTGTGTGTCGGGGCTCGTGTACGTTTATGTGTATTTGTTTGTGCTTTCGTATCTGTGAAACTGCATGTTTGTTCCGTATCTGTTATACATGTGTGTGTGTGTGTGTGTGTGTGTGTGTGTGTGTGTGTGTTTTGCATTCATTTGCTTATTTGTTTATTTATTATCATTGTCTTTTTTTTATCTTTATTTATTTTAGTAGTAGTAGTAGTAGTATCTTCTTTTTTTTTCTTTTTTTTTCATATTTAAATATTCTTTTACTTCTATTTTTTTCATTTTTTTTCCACAAGGTCTGACTAAGCACGTTGGGTTACGCTGCTGGTCGGGCATCTGCTTGGCAGATGTGTTGCGTATATGGATTTGTCCGAACGCAGTGACGCCTCCTTGAGCTACTGATACTGATACTGCTTCCATGATGCAACACCTGTGACAGGTGGAGTCTTATTTGCTTTATCTCTTTTCTGAACAAAGAATCCAGCAAGGAAACAGCAACGTGACTGGATTTGAAGAAAAAGGGCTGGCAGGACTGTACTATCCCGGGATCCCGTTTCATTTCAAAAACTCGCATCCAAATCACCAGCGACTGAATATTTCAAGGGTGTTTGCGTGTTTTGTGTTTTATTCCGTGGCTGGCTTTCAAAAGGGCAACGGCAGTTTGTAAAGAAAAGTCATCATTTTTTTTTTAACTTTCTTTTCACGGTTGACCATGCTAACAGAATAATGACGTCTAAATGTCAACACGGAGAACTGTGACTGGTTATGAAACACACATTCTCTGTTATGGAACACAATCTGTGGTTAGAGATCAATATATAATATGCTGACTTTCGGACTTTAAAACATAATTATAGAGACATATATAGCAGACTTAGAACATTTCTTACTGCAAAGCCTACTTCGGTAAGAAATTCTCCACGTCAACTGTGAGCCCTTGTTGAGAATCTCTTTCGCAAACCCCGTCTCAGATGAACTTTCAAATTTAGATTTTAAAAAAAAATGTGCCTCATACAGTGGGTTTTGACTATCTCTAAGATCAAAATGCTCCCTCTTCAAAAACAAAGTTACCTTTTTTTTCTTCTTTTCTATTTTTTTTTAAACATATATTTTAATCGCAACCCTCGGTCGCAACCTTCGTTACTTAAAGCGACGATCAGGTCTACCACCAGCACCCCCCAAACCTCCATTCTTATGGAAACACTAGGCGCTGTGTGACCACAACGAAAGGGGTCAGCACCAGTGACCTTGACTGAGTGGACTGTTGGCCCATTACATACATAAATTATGCTAACTGCTGACCTGCAGGTCTGCCTGCGGTGACCCGAGCTGGGTCAATATCAGTGACTTTCCCTGGCTCCTTGGTCAGTCAAAGAAAGAGGGGGGCGGGGGGGGGGCAGAGACAAACAGAGAGGGGTACAGACAGAGAAAGAGAGAAAGGGTTCAAGGGGGAAATAAGGACAGGCAGAGAGAGACAGAGAGAGTCACATACAGAGAGAGAGAAAGAGAGAGAGGGGGGCGGGGGGGCGGGGCTCAAGACTTTCAGAGAAGGCTATCAGATCAAAAGTACTGACCAAGTTTCGTTAAGAACTTGTACTGCCCAGCAGGACTTTCTTTCTGTCTTTCCTACATAATTGGGTCTACCCGTTACGTTTACGTTTAGTCCGGGTGTGTGTTTTGTGGGGTGGGGAGGAGCAGGGGGGTAGGGAATGGGTCTACCCGTTACGTTTACGTTTAGTCCGGGTGTGTGTTTTGTGGGGGTGGGGAGGAGCAGGGGGGTAGGGAATGGGTCTACCCGCTACGTTTAGTCCGGGTGTGTGTTTTGTGGGGGTGGGGAGGGGTAAGGGGGGTAGGGAATAGGGTCAAAAGTGCAATGTCTATCTATCTATCTATCTATCTATCTATTTTATATATTATGTATGTATATTGTATACATACATTCATACATACATACAAACATACATACACATAACACAGCACGGCACTGCATAGCATAGACACACATAACACACGCACGCACACACACACACACACACTCGCACACACACACACACACGGCGCGTACGCACACACACACACACACACACACACACACACACACACACACACAGACACACACTAGACACACAGACACACACTAGACACACAGACACACAGACACAGACGCACACACATATACACAAAGACACAAAGACACACAGACACAGACACAGACACACACACACACACACACACACACACACACACACACACACACACACACACACACACAGAGGCACACACACATATCACACACTCACAGAGACACACACAAACGCACACGCACACTCCCATTTCTCCTCCCCCTTTTCCTCACACACACGACACACGCAGGCACACACACAAGGGCACACAGACACACGCAGACACATACAGACACACAGACACAGACACAGACACAGACACAAACACACACACACACACACACACACACACACACACACACACACACACACACACACACACACACACACACAGAAGGGGACGCGACCATCCCACACGGCCCACACAATACCACACGTCAAATTGACGGCCCACACCACTTTAGTTTCAGTCTCCTCCCCCTCATTCTGTGTGTGTGTGTGTGTGTGTGTGTGTGTGTGTGTGTGTGAATCTCTATATCCCTCTCTCTCGATCTCTATCTCTTCTCTCCCTATCTATCTTTCTTTCTGTCTGTCTGTCTGTCTCCTTCTTCCCCCCCCCCCCCCTCTCTCTCTCTCTTTCTCTCTATATGTGAGTGTGTCTGTCTGTTTGTCTCTTTCTCTCTGTGTGTCCCTGATTCTATCTGTCTGTTTGTCTCTGTGCCTGTCTCTCTAACCCTCTTTCTCTCCCTCTTTACCCCACCTCTCTCTCTCTCTCTCTCTCTCTCTCTCTCTCTTTCTCCCCACCACCCCCACCCCGCCTCCTCGTTCTCCTCACTTACCTCTCGTCTCCTACACTCCCTTCTCTCTCCTTCTCTCGTCTTCTCCTTCGCCCCCCCCCCCCCCCCACACACACACACCCCTCCGCCCCCCACGCCACCTCTCCTCCCTCCCCCCCACGCTCTCAGCCTCTAGTGTGTTCCTCCCCCATTCCACAATGCTTTTTCTGTGGTGTTGTTGTTCTTCTTTGTCCCCCTCCCCCTGCCCCCCCCCCTCCCTCCCCTCCCCCCCCCCCCCCCCCCCCCCCTCCCCCACTCGGAGTTAAAAGGCTTGCCGACCCAGTTTGAATTCTGTAGAGAACTCACATTACTGACGGCGTACCGATGATGATGATGGTGATGGTGGTGATGATGATGATGATGATGATGATGGTGATGACGCCGGAGAACGATGACTGGCATTGTATGTTGAACTGACGACTGGTTATGGTATAAGATGATACTGATGGTGATGATGGTGGTGGTTGGTGGTGGTGATATTGATTGAAGTCAGTTCATGAGACGGAGAGTATGATGGTGGTGGTGATACTGAAAGAAGAAGAAGATGATGATGATGATGATGATGATGACTTGATGTTGATGAAGATGATGATGATGATGATGATGACTTGATGTTGATGAAGATGATGATGATGAAGATGATGATGATGATGATGATGATGATGATGATGATGATGATGATGATAGTGATGGAGAGGAGGGGTGGTATTCAAGATTGATCATATTCATACTATTATGTACCATCTGTTGATGTCCGATGTACAGCTTAAGCGATGAAAGCGTAATCTATAATCATCATAATAATGATAATAAATCATCATCAACATCATGACGATGATAATACTATGATGTTGGTATGGGATGTTGTTATATTGACACGCATTAATTACGGCGATCAGTCACTCGTGTCATCCAGAAATACACTGAGTTATGGATAGGTTAACAGATGAAGAAGTCAACAAACAGCAAAATAAATGATTAGATAAATGAATAAATGAATACACAATTGTATATTTACAAAACTTATATGAAGAAATAATGAAATGTTTATGTAAACAAACAAAAATAAATGAACAAACAACTCAGATTCAGAAAATGAAACATAGAAGTGAAGAAAAAAAGGAAAGCGAAAACGAAACACATACGATCACTAGAAGATATAAAAGGGAGACGCTTTTGGCTATTAGATACTTTGATGACAGACAGAGAGAGAGAGAGAGAGAGAGAGAGAGAGAGCACTGAACTCTGAAATGTTTAATGTCATTAGCTGAAAAGCTCAGGTGACATAGTATGTATTAATCAGAACAAAATGGTACAAAACCGATGAAATGGAACAGAAAGGAAAATAAAACAGAATTGAAACAACATAAACTCATAAGAGATTTGCGACACTTTAGCACTTTATCATTAGCTTAAAAGTACATGTGACAGGGGGGTAATTTGCCATTTTTCAATCGTACCTCTCCAAGGTTTGGACAGTACACAGAAAACAAAGTACAGATAAATCATATAATAAATATTTACGCATGTAACATCGACACACATCATATCAAAACAAACACATACTAAATTACATATAAATCATATGATAAGTATTTACGCACGTAACGTCAAAACCAATCCATCATACCACTATATATAATACGAACACATCAAATAATTACAATATCGAGATTGACCATCCAAATGTAGCCCTTCCTTTTTATCTATGCCTTTTTCCTCATAGAACCCATACTAATTTTCAATTGATTAATGAGTATTTGGACCGATGGTGGACGTTTTCCGTATATTTATTGCCTCAGATACATATTTTGCAAGTGAACCTATCACATCTTCATTTTCTGTCATCGGTATGCCGAACAAACATTTTCTCTGCGCTGGAGCTGTATTGAAAGAGAGAGAGGGAGAGACAGAAAGACAGAGACAGAGACAGACAGAGATACAGACACACAGAGAGAGAGAGAGAGAGAGAGAGAGAGAGAGAGAGAGGAGAGAGAGAGAGAGAGAGATCACTCAAAAAGAAAACGGGAGACTGCACCCCATACATGTATCAGTCAATGAAGGTAGAAGCAGTCAAACGTCTTGGCTGTCTCCTCCCCCCCCTCCCCGTCTTAGTCCTCTGCCCCTCTCACACCCTCTCTCTTTCACTTGATCAGTACGTGCGTGCGTGTTTGTGTGTGCATGCGCGCGCGCGTGTGTGTGCGTGTGTGTGTGTGTGTGTGTGTGTGTGTGTGTGTGTGTGTGTGTGTGTGTGTGTGCACTGAGGCGTTCTTTCGTTGTGTGTATGTGTGTATGTAGGGGTGTATGTTTGTGTATGTGTGGTGGGGGAGGGGGTAGGTAGTTAGGTAGGCAAGTATGCAGTTAGATTATGTGAGATGTTCAGTTTAACGTCTATTCACCAGAAGTGTTACCAGACGGATAGAAGAGAGGTAGTGGCTCAAAGAGAGGGAACTTGACGCCGCTTGTGAAGAATAGCCTAAGGAAGTGTTAATGTATAAGTTAGAGGAAATGAACAATAGTCTGTTATAAGAAATGATATAAAGTTCAAAGAAATGGTGGTATGTGATGCTAGATTATGTGTGGGCAGGTAATGTATGTGGGCTGTCTCTTTCCTTTCACTGAGCGGGTTACTGTCACTGGCCGTTTCCTTTTCCGTCAAAACGTGGCACACATCCATGACTACGGCTCGCTACACTGAGTCACTCAGTCCACTATTGTAACAACACGGCACCCACAGCAGCCACAACACTTTACAATCATCTTCGTCATCGTCTTCGTAGCCATTGTCATCATCATCATCATCATCTCCATCATCATCACCATCATTGATGTCGAGGTCGTCGGCGTCGTCGTCATCATCATCATCATCATCACTGTAATCCTCTTCAAAGCCGCTGTGGTAATAATGGTAGGAGCTGCAGGATTGTTAAAGCTAGGAAACATAGTAGCACCACCACCAACAACAAGAAGAAGAACACTAATGATGATGATGATATTAATGATAAAAATGATAATGGTAATAATAATGATGATGATACTAATAGTTATGATCATGAATGTTATCGTTTATCCTCAAGTATGTAACATTTCTGAAACCCAGTTTTCTACTAAAAAAAAAAAAAAATTAAATTTAAAAATTTTAAAAAAGAAAGAAAGAAAGAAAGAAAATTAAAAAGCTTTCGTCCGAAATACAACCCCCCCCCCCCCCCCCCCCCCCCCCCCCACGGTTTCTTCTTTCTTTGTTTTGTTGATCTCCTTCCCCACTCCCACCCCCTCCCCCTCCTCTCCTCCCTCACCCCCACCCACCTCCTCCCACCCCCTTCTTCTCCTTCTCTCCCCTCCTCCTCCTCACCCTCCTCCTCCTCACCTTCTCCTGCTCCTCTCCTTCTCCTGCACCTCTCCTTCTCCTTCTCCTGCTCCTTTATTCCTTCTGAACACAGCGGACTGAATGAAGTGGACGGAGCAGACATTGACAAGGTGTTGTTGATCTGTAGTCATGACAATTAGTGCTGTGTGCCCTGTCTCAGTGTTTAGTATCACTGACCCACCCACTGCACGGAACCCAACACCCACACTTGCTCTTTTCCATTTTGACTCAGTGAGAAAACATATCCATACTAAACCAAACGAGCTTGCATGTTCGCACGCACTCACACGGGCGCGCGCGCGCATATATATATATATATATAACTATATATATATATATATATATATATATATATAATAAGAAAAAAAGAAACTAAATAGGGTAAGAATAAAAAGAAAACCGCAGACTGCTTCAGACAAATGTAAGAAAACCAGATCCCGATGAAAAATTTTAATACCAGCTTTAATTTATTTATTTATTTATCTATTTATTTATTTATTCATCTGTTTGTTCGCGTGTTCGTTCTTTCGATTATTTGATTTCAGCGTTGTTGTTGTTGTTAATATACTTTCTGGGATATAATAATAATAATAATGATAATAATAATAATAATATGATGATGATGATGATGATGATAAGAAGAAGAAGAATGATCATGATCATAATGATCATGATGTTAATCGTATTGACAATTATTATGAAAATAATGTTGTCGATATAAATATCGAAATGTATTTTTAATAGATTGATTAATTAGTATTCATGTAATACTATTAATAATAATAATAATAATAATGATGATGATGATGATGATAATAATAATAATTATTATTATTATTATTGTTATCATTATTGTTATTATCATCATCACCGTTGTTGCTGTTCACTAATGGTGACTAATAATTATGATTGTGATAATAATAATACTACCGTATTGAAGTTTTGGTAATTTCAAAATTAATAATCAGTTGTGTTGTCGTTTTTTTTAATGAAATTTACAACTTCAACAACAACAACAAGAAATTTCCGCCTTTCAATGATCCTGTATCACACAGCGCAAAATGATTCTGAAGTGTGTGTTTTAAATACAAGTGGAGTCAACTTCTTGGGATTTTTTTGTTTATAACTAAAAACTATCCCATTAATCCTCTCCTTTATCTTCAATCAAAAAATCTACAACACAAGACAGACAGCGAACCATGTATGGGTTTGATTTCAGTTTCATTTTCTTCTAGTTGTATCTACATCTCAGTAATAATTCAGTCATGCGCAGCTTTCATTTCACATTCATTTCCATTCGAGTTCTCCTGTTCCCCTGCTTTTGTTTGGTATTGTGGTGTTGAAAATGTGCAGTGGTCATGTTTAGTGTTGGTTAGGTGCTGAGCGGTGCAACTAAAGTTCAAGTTATCGTTTCTGGTTACACAGCAACTCCGCTACTTTCTATGATAAGTCAGTATAGCTGCTCATAGATAGACATCCAGTCGTTTGTTGACTGGCACAAATGTGTAGCCAGCTGCACGATTACAGTAGGTATTCTGAATGTTGTCTCCTTTCGAGTGAAAATAATATATCTGTGTGTGTGTGTGTGTGTGTGTGTGTGTGTGTGTGTGTGTGTGTGTGTGTGTCAGTGTGTGCATGTATCATTCTGTGAAAGCTGAGTGAAACCCAGAATTCTTTTCCTTTTTCTTTTTCTTTTTAAATTGAAGTAGACGGATCATGAAGGTGACAGCATTGTGTGTCAGTGGTACATGGCGATGTATTCCAACATGGATGGAGTGGCCGTGATGAACTGACGGCGCTATGGCTGTCACTGTCTTCAGCCTGATCCTCACTTGTCTCTCTCTCTCTCTCTCTCTCTCGCAAAGTTCAGGCAAACCCGGAGATTAAAAAAAAAATTGTCTGTCCGTCTGCCTGTAGTTGAGTGGAATGTGAAGATGCTTTGGCCGCTAAATAACATGCGTTACTATTGACACCATATTGACGTCATCCGGTGGAGCGAGAGAGATAGACAAGCGAGCGAGGAGCGAGAGAGAGAGAGATTTCCCCCTTTCTCCACTCCTTGGGTTGCCATCCCTTCCCACACACACACACATACACACACCACAAGTCACGAGAGAGCGACTGAACCATGTTGCAGGTCCTCTGCCTTATATATGGGACTATTTTTAGTCGGAAAACGCGAACACGAGCGCCGAGAGCTGGCGCGCGGTGGCGGCTATTTTTACTTGCTACATAAGTGCGCGCAGAGCGAGCTGCAGTCACAAATTGTATCCGACTCTGAGCAGTTCACAAGGCTCGGTAACGTCCCTCATTGTTTTGGAGAAGAAAAAAAAGGTTTCTGTTTTGTGGCTTGTGTGATTGGATTTGATTACTTGAGGCCAACGATATCGGGACTTTGACCTGTTGTGGAAACATGGCCCAAGTGTTGGACCCAATGCTGGACAGCCAAGCTGGACGATTCAACCCTCTGGTCATCCCCAAGTTTGAAGACAACATGGACTTGCAGAATGTAAGTAAATCACTTTTTGTTTCTTTATAGTTTTTCTAACTAACTGGTGTTGTAAAATGATGTTTTCACACACACACACACACACACACACACACATGCATGCATGCGCGTACAATCTTTTTTACATTGCAAAAACATTTTTATTAAACGAAATTGTGCAAAGTTTTCTTTCATTTTGACCTGTTTATCACACGCAAAATTTGCATTGAAACGCATACATACACATACACTTATTTCTTGTTTCTCCACAACCCAAACAAAAAGTGTTGATGCATGCACACACGTACATACACACACAACGTGCTACGTGTTGCACGAGCAGTTAACGACAAGAGAGGCGAGGCGGGGCGGGCGGTCAGGCCGGACAGAAAGCAAGGCTAGCCATTCGAAGAGCCGGGGACCAATAGTGAGGAAGGAGGCAAGCTGCAGACCTCCAGGATGAGAGGAGCTGGCAGGGAGGCAGGCAACAGACTCTGGCAGGCGATCGATCCGTGCGGGGGCTGTTTTTTTTTCCTTCTTTTTTTTTCTGGCAGCCAACAGGCTGCAAGAGTGGCAGCAGCAGCGGCAAGTCTGTGGGCTGTCCGTCAGAGTTCGATCGATCTGTGCTGCTGGCCAGTCCCCGACAAGCCTTTGGCTTTTTGCCTCCGTGCAGGACTGACAGCGCCACCCCCATCTCGCGTACAAACCGCCAACCGCCTGCTCCCCCACCCCTTTTTTTCTCACTTTTGGCATTGGCTTCCTGAGCGATCAGCTGTACAACTAAGGCTGTCAGCTTCCATGGGTGCTGCTGCTGATGTTGATGATGATATGATGATGATGACGATGCTGTTGATTATGATGATGACAATGATGACCTTTTTATTTAATTCATATAGTCCTTTTGGTAATGTGTTTTGGATATGTCTTTTATAATTCAGAACGAGAAAAGTGGCCTTGATGATGTTCCCAACCCTGATAGAATATAACTGGCAGATGGTCAAAACAAACAATTATGGTGTTGCCTGTGTTCTGCTGTTTAGTGCACGCTGGATATTTTACGATGATTTGAAACAGTTGGCAATGTTTCTTTCCCTTTGAACAATGTTTCTTTCCCTTTGAACACTTGGGCCATCGGGGGAAGGGGGGTGGGGGGGGTCTGCTTTTTTTTTTTTTCCTCGGAGAGGTGGGAAGCTGCAAAGTGAAGGACACGTTCTGTATGCTGCAAAGGATGCTGGGAAGACGAGCATCTAGGGCAGTCTGCCACCAGTTGTTGATGAACATGGATGATAGGTGCATGGGTGGTGGGTAGGGCTTGATAGCAGTCTGTCTTCTTCACGCCTGGTTTGTTAGTATGCTCTTTGCTTCACAGAGCATCAATGCAGGTCGTCTTGCGTTTGTAAACAATACGATTTGCAATGTTTGTGGTTCTGACAGTCTCTGGTCTACACTGTCTGTCTGTCTCTGAAATCTGTCTGCATGTTTCTAAGACACTAAGTTTTAAAAACAGAATTATTTCTTTCTTCTCTTCCACTTTTCTTTCCTGTCCTTTCCTTTTCTTTTCTGTGCTCTACTTGTCTCTTCCATTCTGTCCTTTTTTTTCTCCCCCCCTTCAACACACATCCATTGACCCTCCCCCACCCCTATCCACCACATCCCCACTGCCTTTGGCCCAACGAGCCCACTAAGCGGATGACCTCACACAGAGAGAGAGAGAGAGAGAGAGAGAGTCAAGCTGGACTCAGTTCGAGATCGGCTGGCTGCTCGAGCTCATTAGTATACATGTGACCTCATTAAGATCACCGGCAGCTGGAGACGAGGCACAAGAGGGGAGGAGGGTGTATGGTGTGCTCCGTGACGGAACGTGATGCGATGCGACAGGACACGATTGTAGGCTGATTTAGTTAGTTTTAGTGTGTGTGTGTGTGTGTGTGTGTGTCTTCATGCTTGGGTTGGAGTGTTGGCTTTTGTATGTGAGAACGAAAGGAACACACACACACACACACACACACACACACACACACACACACACACACACACACACACACTGAATGATTGAGTCAATAGAGAGCGAGTGACAGAGCTGGAGAACGGACGTCCACCGATATTGCTGATCAGAGATAGCGATGGCCCTACGTCATGCACCGCATAACACCAAGAAAGCTGACAAATGAGATTTCCCTTCCTCCCAGCCCAGTCAACAAGTTGGCTGTCTCTCAGTCTCTGTCTCTCTCTCCTTCATCATCATCAGATCATCAAGCATCAACATGCGACCTGTTCATTCCCCCCCCCCCTCCGCCCTACCACCCTCCCCTCAAATCCCCGATACCCCCCACCCCACCCCACCCCTTTCACCAAGCCTCTCACATCCAGCACATTGCACAGACATTGCACAGACTCAGCAACTGGCCACACGACCTTGACCGTGAACTTCAGCATGCTGTGGGGTCAAAAAAAAAAAAAAAAAAAAAAAAAAAAGCAAGCTCGATGTCTCTTTCTGATCATTCACCCTGCGCGCTTTTCTCGCAGTATTTCCCCCAACGTTCCACGTTGCACGCAAAAGACTCGGTCGTAACAGGCCACGTAAGTTGATGATCGATTTGGCGAAAAAAAAAAAAGCCAATCTGATTAATGAGGAGAACTGGGGTGAGAAGGGTTTGGGGGGCATGGGGGAGGGGGGGGGGGTGGCTGTGCTGTGAGCACCCTCGCTAAGTCTCCACAGGCACGCCAGCTAGGAGAGTGACTAGCAAAGAGGTGGACAGAGTATAAAGCTGGCCAGGGTTTGTTGCGAGGGCCAGTTTTGTTTGTTGTTGGTTGTGTAATCACAAGTGCTAAATGAGTTACTACTCCAGCAAATTATAGGTCCATTTTTTCGTGTGTGTGTGTGTGTAGTTTGTTTTTTTTCTTTCCCGCCCACCCTTCTCGTGCCATAGACATATTCTTGAGTTAGTTTTCTGTGTACGTGAAGAAGAAAGTACTTGGATCAGTGTGTTCTGTGGTGGCTATGGCTACTATGACATCAGCTTCTTTTGACCTGGATTTCGAGAGCATTTTGATGGTATGTATGTAAACAATCGCTGTAGCAAGTGGACTGAGGGCACTGCATAGTGTAGTTTTCGGTATATAAAACAACAACAACAAAACAACCAAAAAACCCTGTTTTGTCAGCGAGTAAAGCAACTCTACCTCAGTAATGTCCCCTCACACAAAGTTATTTTCATATTATCCATGCCATTTTTTTTCCAAAGGATAAAATTGACTTTTATTCTTTTTATTTTCAATGTCTCTCTCGGTCGATCTCTTTGTCTTTCTCCCTTTTTCTCTTTCGCCTCCCCCTCCCCATTCCCCACCCCACCCCCCACCCCATCTCTCTCTCTCCCACGCCATCACACAAACGCACACACGTACAACAAGACAAAGGGAAGAAAGAGAAGAAGAGAAGAGAAAAAGACCGGCCTTTTGTCATGAAGAAAAGAATCCAAAATAGATGCCGTTGTCTACGCAGCAGCAGGAAAAGAAGTAGTTTTACAAACTTGAAACCTTAGCTGTCTCAGCAGCACCACCATCCACCCCCTTTCCCCACCCATCCCACCCCCTATGGCCGGGAAGAAAGGCAGATACACAGAACGATGCGGCGATAAGAAACCTCTGTCATCGAGTTACACGCTGTGTCTCCCCCGGTCTGCCAGGCTCCATCAGTTGGCGTGCCGTCAAAAAAGAATCGATCAGCCGGCTTGTCGTTTTGTGTTGCATGAAGATCAGAACATACGTATTCCAGTATCCATGACCTGAAGTTTGGTGGCGGCGTTCGGTGGGGTTTGTTTGGTGGCTGGCTGATGACAACGAAATACTTCCTGCTGGGTTGCTTGGTGCGGCGTGTGAAACACAGGAGGCTATTGTTACTACTTTTTTTTTTCCTTCTTTTATTTTGGAGCGGGGATGGGGGTGGGGGGGGTTGGTTGGTTTCATCATTCCTTTTCAGTTTGTTCCCTGCCCCTTCATGCCCTACCCCCTGCCCCCCATCTCTCTCTCTCTCTCTCTCTCTCTCTCTCTCTCTCTCTCTCTCTCTCTCTCTCTCTCTCTCTCTTTCACGTTGCAAGATTTGTTCATATATAATTACACATCGGTGCTGTTAATGTTTCCACACACTGTTTCTGTTGTTTCCCGTCAGCTGGGCCACAAGCAGCAATGATAAGAGCAAACCACTAAATTTACACCCCACGGAATAACTGTTGCTGTTTTTAGCGATTGGAACAAAACTAGCAGAGACCTGCGCCATATTGATGTAATTGGTTAACGTTACACTATATTGTATTGTACATGTATCACGGTTATACTGCGTTGCGTATTGCATTAACCCTCTGCTGTATTGTACAGTAAACACTGTATTGCATTGACCCTGCGGTGTATTGTACAGTAATCACGGTGTGGTATTTCTGTGTGTTGTGGACAGAGCTGGCAGGAGGTGGAGAACTTCCTGTACCCGGACAACACGCCCTACGAGAGCAGCATGCTGCACATGATGACCAGCCAGTCCTCCACCCTGCTCCCTTCCTCCTCCTCCTCCCCCATCACTGCTGCCTCCTCCTCATCCTCCTCCCCCTCCTCCTCCTCCTCCTCCTCCTCCACGTCCTCCTCCAGCAGCCTGAAGCCCAGCGAGGTGTACGACGACCTGCTGGACCTTGACTTCATCCTCAGCAACACGTCGGAGACGTCCATGTACTGTGAGGACATGAAGGTCAAGCAGGAGCCCGACCCGCTGCCGGACTTCCATTCGGCCTTCCTGGACATCCCCGACATCAAGTACGACACGGCGCCCGCCCCCCGCCTGCCGCACGACGTGGTGGTGGGGGCTGCCCCCTCACCCGTGCCCCCCCACCCTTCCCCCGCCGGGGCCGCCGCTACCCCCACCTCCACCGGCCTGAAGGGCGTGCTGAAGCACGAGTACCAGCAGTCGGCCTGCAACTCCTACACCGGGACCCTCACCGTCATCCCCACCTCCCAGATCCCCGCCCACCACCTGCACAACTTCTCCCACATCTCGCCGCCAGCCTCCCCCGAGCACCGCGAGGACCTCAAGTGCCGCGGGCCCCACCTGGCCATGTTCGCTGCCATGCCCCAGCAGCCTCACCAGCATCACCAGCAGCAGCCCCCTCCTCCTCCCCCCCAGCAGCAGCAGCCCTTCCTCCTCCAGCAACACCACCACGGGCTGCCCCCCCAGCACCAGCACCAGCCCGCCCAGCACCAGCACCAGCCTCCCCTGCTGCCCAAGATGGTTCCCGGCATGCACCAGGTGCCCCCCCACCCCATCATCACTCCCCCCTCTTCCCCCCAGCTGGTGGACCTCCTCCTGCCCCAGGCGGGGGGCCTGGAAGGCGGGGCTGGCCAGCAGCCCAAGAAGCGGGGTCGCCGCACGTGGGGCCGCAAACGGCAGATGACCCACTCGTGCTCACACCCTGGCTGCAACAAGACCTACACCAAGAGCTCGCACCTGAAGGCGCACCTGAGGACCCACACGGGCGAGAAGCCTTACCACTGCACCTGGAAGGGATGCGGCTGGAAGTTCGCCCGATCCGACGAGCTGACGCGCCACTACCGCAAGCACACGGGGGACAGGCCCTTCCAGTGCCACCTGTGTGAGCGGGCCTTCAGCCGCTCCGACCACCTGTCGCTGCACATGAAGCGCCACATATGAACTGAGCGGAGACGCTGAGGGGGGACTGGCACAACACAACGCGGCCTGTCTGACCTTGACCTAACTCCACTCTCTCTACGTCGCCCTGTCACTAGCGCACAGAAGCTTTCAATCCTGCAAGTTGACCATGTTGGACAGTGAAGAGCTTTCCACCCCACGGCAGCTCTGTCCTTGGCTCACGGTCTGACTGGTATTGAACTGAAAACTGCTTCAGTAGTTGCTGCAGTGACTCCTGACGTCCCCAGGGCTCCTTTTGGAACTCCTGTCGGCCGCTGCCGAACTTTTTTTTATCTTAAAAAAAAAAATGACCCAACGATGTACAGTATAGATAGTTTGTTCAGCTCGCTGACTCTGATGGACTGTGGAGCAGAAACCATGGAGGAAGTATGACTGGCAGTATTTTTTTTTAATTCGTTTCTTACAGGATGAACTTTCACAACCTTAGCTTTTGGAATGAGTAATGTAGATGGTTAAATAAGGTTTTGATTAAACAAAAAAGAAGAGAGAACTGCTTTCTGGTTTGATTTTGAAGGGAAAACGTTTGTGGAATTGAATTGTTGATAGACTAAAATTATGAATCAAAAAACTTTTTTGTCTGCTGGTCTTGTGACTGGTTCACTCGAAGAATAAGTACATTTTATTTTGGAAGATTTTATGACTGTTGATTTGCATTTTATTTCGTTCTTTGAAATGCAGGTTGGAATGTTTGAATGTCACATGCCAGGTTCTTTTTTTTGTATTTGATTTGGCGTGGGCGATATTTTATGCTTGGAAAATCCGAACATGAAACATTTGTGTTCGTTGGTGGGGACCAAGATGTCAGTATCTGTGGCCATGTGGCGTCACTAGTGATTGGTGTTGCTGACTGGTGACTGGCATCCCTATCCAGTTCCTTGCCCCGCCCCCATTCCCTTACCACTGCTCTCTTTACCTAACTGGCACTGAATTGTTTTCGACATAATGATTGATATTGTGTTTCGCATTTTTTTTTTTGTTGTTTTTATTCTCTCCTGAGTTTTTGGGGGTAGACATGGAAATCTTTTCCTGCAAGTCGGCTGGTCCGGTTGGCAGAGAAGAGCTTGGCTGAAAACATGATTAATTTTTTATTCTTCTCCACCCCCAACCCCAACCCCAACCCCCATCCTTGCCGGTCTGGGAGTCCTGTTGACATGGGCAAGCCTGTGTGAGTACTGGGCTGTCTGTCTGTCTGCCTGTCTCTCTGTCTGTCTGTCTGTCTGTCCACCGTTGGGTCATTGCCGTGAAGCAGCACATCGCTTGGGCTGGCCGCGGTGCGACCTGGGTTACGGAACCCGAGAGGAGGAGAGACTGACTGACGCTGCTGGCTGTGGAACGGCCTCTGCTGTCCCTGCCTTGGTCCTGGGCTGTCCTGGCTGGGTCCGTGGCTGCTCACTGATTGCCTGTGGTTATCTCCCCTGGCAGCCAGGGATTGCTTGAAGGGAGGGCTTTGTTCACTGCCTGCCTGCTGCCTTGTGCGCAGAGGAAGGGGGCTGTTGTTTGTGGTGTTCTCTGTGCGCCCCAATCAACATGGAACTTTGTACAGTTTGGCTTTGTAGTTACCGTCATCATCATCATCGTCCGCAGTTTTGCTTTTAGCGCCGATGGTTGATTTACGATACATGACGCCTGTTTGGTTTGCTTTGCTTTTTTTATTTTATTTTATAATTTTGACACGTTTTTTCTCCTTACATCCCTCTTCCCCATCACCAACATTCCCCGCTATCCCCGTCATAGGAATTTTTTTTTTTTTTTTTTTTTTTTTTGATTGATGTAACAGTACTGAATCTGAAGATAGCCCACCGCTTACTTTGACATGTGTCGCTGTCTGATCTCCAGTCCCACCCAGTCACCATTGCCCCTCACCCCCCCGCTCTCCCCCCCCCCCACCCCCCCACCCCACCCCCCCGCCCCCCATCTGTCCTTTCCCGTGGAAAACTTACAGTGCAGTTTTCTTTAAAAAAAAAATTAATAATAATTAGGTATGGGCAGACACCTGGTGATGTCCACATGATATAGATGTGCACCAGATTCCTCAAACATGATGACCATCATTAACCCCCCTCCCCCCCCCCCAACTCCCCCGCGTCCCACCATCCTCATCTCTTTTTTTCCAAACAGGCACATTGTACCCATGAAACTTATGGATAAATGTACATAATATAAACTACATTGCAAACTGATTTTTATTGTATATTGTTTATACAACATCGTATATTTGTACGTATATATATATATTTTGCAATATATATATATACTCGTGTTCTTTGCCGGTTGCAAGTTAACCAACAAGAAAAAAGTTTTGTTTTTTGGCCATAAAATTGTCTTTGTGAAATGAACAAAAACCTGTTCGTTTCAGGCTTCAATTGATTTCAGCTGTTTCAAAATAATATGTTGTTGTTTTGGGGTTTTTTTTGCAAAATGATTGTTCTCTACTTAATGAGTATTCTTTTAAACATGTTTGGCCGAATAATGAGTACTGCAGTACTGCAGATATGTTGAACAGTATACACGATTTGGCAGTTGAGCCGATTCACATTATGCTGGACCTAGGTTCTAACGTTGTTTTAGCATTACTATACTAAACCTTTGGGCCAACTGGTTTTGGCTTCAGTAGAAAAAAAAACAACATAACAGAACAGTCGTACACAATGTATTTTAACACTTGTAATCGGACGATACTACTACGTGAATACACAACAATAGTACTTAAGCTTGATATTTCTTTTTCGTTTATTTATTTGTTTGAATACTGAGCACACATCTGTTGACTTTGTCCAGTATAACTTTTGCGGGCAGCTTATATTAACAGCGCCTTAACACCTGTTCAAAACAAAACAATAGGAAACTTTAATAAGCAAATTTGATAAGAGGTAAAAGAAAGCTGATGTTAAGTCTGTTGAATATAATATGCACGAAAGGAAGGAGGGTGACAAGGGTAGTAGAACGGAGGGGGAGGGGGGACAAGGGAAAGTGGGGAAAGTCAGACCATTGGTTTTCTTCGCTGAAACGTCAAGAAAACAGACCCTCTCCCTCTCTCTACTAACCCCCAGCCCACTATGAGGTAAAGAGCATAACTGGAAAAAAAAAAAAGTTTCTCATAGAGTGCTTCGCTGTTGAAATGGATCTCTCTCTTTATTCTCTAACTCCCCGCTGTATTGCTTTTCTTTTTCTCTGATGATGTAGCAGTGAGCTGCTTTGTAGGAGACAGAGAGAAAGGGGGGAAACAAAAACGTGCAATTTTTGTTTTCACATTCTCTCATTTGCAGTGGATGACGATATATTATCATTTGTGTATATTACTATTTGAAGCTTGGGCACAAGCAGAAAAACAACAACTTGCATGGCCGGTCCTTTGCGGGTTTTCTGTCTGTTTTTTTCCTCTCCCCCCCCCACCCCCCACCCCCTTCTTTTTATCCATTTGTTTATTTTATTATTATAATTATTATTCCTTTTCGATAGTTCAGTCAACAGACAAAGCTGAACAAACTGTAAATATCAACAGGGCATTTTTGTAGATTTTTGCCCCCTTCCCCGCCCTCCCTCCTTCCTCCCTTTTTTGTACGCAATTGATAATTGTTATTATTGTCTTTTGTTTAGTTGCTTCACAATCTTATTTGTTTTGGCAACACCGCTAAGGGTGAGCATTTAGACCGCGTTTTTGCTTGGTGCTTTTGTTGGCTTAGGTGTGTGTGTGTGGGAGGAAAAGTCCGATTGGAGTTTTTCATCGGGAGGACAGCCCCTGGAGGTAGATAGGAGAAAGAAGATTGGCGATGGTTGTCCTTGGCTTTGGGTTTTGTTTCATCTGGATTTGGATTGATTTTAGTAACCAAGCGGCCAGAGACTAAATGAAGCGTCCCTTTTTTATGCTTTGTTTTGTTTGAAGGCAAGACATGATAATTATTATCGCTGGGGAAATATTTTTTGGAGGACGAACTATTCATGACATACCAGTGAAAACGTTGTCTCCGAAACTTATCTCATGACAAGCTCCTGAAGCAAAAAAAGCTATATATGTAAGAAAATGAAGTATTCATTCGTTCGTTTGCCCGCTTCCCTCTGTCCTCTGCCATTGTGTCTCTCCATCTCCCTGACTCTGTCTTGGTTTGCGTTTTGGCTGGGCTTTTTATTTTTCTTTTTTTTTTGTTGTTGTTGTTTTTTTTGTTTTGTTTTGCTTCTTTCCCATTGTGTTAAAGGGTGATAACTGTTGCCGACCCACATTAGATCGGTTGATTATATTCAAAACCAAGAAGACTTGGGGTGGTCGATTTTCGTGTAGAGAAAAGTGAGTTTATCAGAAATGCAAAGACTAGAAAAATAATGTCCATGATAGAGAGTGGTGGGGTAGCTGCTTTTTTCGGCTCGTCCAAATTTTCTGTTTAGTTTCTAAGAAAATGTTACTAAAGAAATGAATTTGTTTGAAAAAGAGGCAGGCAACACTGCGCATTCTGATTATAATTACACGCTCCTTTTATTTTATTAATTTTATTTTTCTCTCCCAGTACCATTTCGGTTGTCATATTGGCTTCTACGCAAGTGTGTGTGTGTGTGTGAAACTGGGCCGTGCGCTTGCTTACATGACAAGTCAAGTTTCATGATCTTCTGATGATTCTACATCTCGAGAAAGGACCCATTTACTGAATTTTTGTTTACATGTCGTTACCAATATTCCTGTTTTCATTTTCCTGCATTTTTCTTACAGTCAGCGTGTAATGGGGGGAAAAAGTTGTTATTGTTGTTGTTCTTGTTAAGGATATCCGTGCTTTAATATCATCCCTGTTCTTGGGAGATAGAACAAGCAACGACAAAAAAAGATCTAACGAGAATAGCAATGCTAGTCATCTGTTTCAATGTTATCACATACTACTACAATGTGTGTCCTGTTAGTGTGCCATAGATATTGTCATTTGTTGTACAGTTTGTACGTATTTCAAGTGCTCTGGAAGCACGAGAGCTATATATATATATATATATATATATATATATATATATATATATATATATATATATATATACATATTATATGTAAAGGTGTATTGATTATGTACAATATAATAGAGAGCCATGAGCCAAGTGTATTTCATGTTTTCAGACTGAAACGCCACTCTGGCGTGTAATTTCCAAACACATTTTCTGCAAGTGGAATTTGTGGTTTTGTTTTCTTGAATATTTTTCGTTTCGTTTCTTGCACATACCAAATACTGAATGAATAAATTATTTCTAATGTATTTACTTCGCTGTTGTGAGTTTTTAGATGTTTGTCCTTGTGTGTGTGTGTGTGTGTGTGTGTGTGAAAGGTATTCAATCATTGCTTTCATGTTGGCAGCAGAGCACACACTTACACACACACACACACACACACACACACACACACACACACAAACGCACACATCTGCTCATACCTACCTAATACATACATTAACACACACACGCACACACACACACACACACACACGCACCACCACCACCAGAACCACCTCCTCCTCCTCATCATCATCACCATCTCCCTTCACCATCCACACACCGAAAAGAGACGTAGTAAATCGGACGCATCCCTTTTTCTTTCCAACTTTCCTAACCATTGCTTCTGCCGTCTCTCCACCCACCCACCCAGTCTCTCTCTCTCTCTCACTTCCACTCCCACACCCCCTACCTTACATTACATGTAAGCCGATGTGATATTGTTTTTTGGATGCTACCCGCATCAGATTAGGTTTCCAAGTTCTCAGGGGGGGGGGGGGGAGGATTGGGTTGGGGGCGGGGGATGGGGGGGGGGGCAGAAATCGATGTATTCTTGGTGTAGCTCCACCGAGAGCTGAGCGCTAGACAGCAGCACAGGTAAATGGTTAACGATGACAGATCGTTTGACAGTGTGCACAGCAGCAGTCAGGCGACTCCACGGTTGTGGGCTGACAGGTAATGACAGCTCGTGAGTCACATACGATGCGGAGTCTCTCTCAAGGATGATGGTTTTAATTGGGTTTGTGTTTACGTCTTGCTTCGGGGTTTGGGGTTCGGATGGTGAAGAGACTGGTGAGATCTTTTAAACAACACACGCACACGCTGAGACACACACACACACACACACACACACACACACACAATCATACATACCTGCATGCATGCATGCATAAATGCACTCACATGCACGAACACACACTGAACTACACACAGAAGGGCGGAGACGGGATGAGGTGAAAGGCGGAGGATGGGCGGGGTGGGGGTGGGGGTCCAGTGGCGCGAATAGCTGGACATTCGCTTGGTCGTCATACCCACTACTCCACCTCTCCACACCATACACACACCATGCACACCCATCATACCCACCACACCACTTCTCCACACCATACACACACCATGCACACCCATCATACCCACTACTCCACCTCTCCACACCATACACACACCATGCACACCCATCATACCCACTACTCCACCTCTCCACACCATACACACACCATGCACACCCATCATACCCACCACACCACTTCTCCACACCATGCACACCCATCATACCCACCACTCCACCTCTCCACACCATACACCCATCATACCCACCACACCACTTCTCCACACCATACACACACCATGCACACCCATCATACCCACTACTCCACCTCCCCACACCATACACACACCATGCACACCCATCATACCCACCACACCACCTCTCCACACCATACACCCATCATACCCACTACTCCACCTCTCCACACCATACACACACCATGCACACCCATCATACCCACCACACCACCTCTCCACACCATACACACATCATACCCACCACACCACCTCTCCACACCATACACATCATACCCACCACACCACCTCTCCACACCACACACACATCATACCCACCACACCACCTCTCCACACCATACACATCATACCCACCACACCACCTCTCCACACCATACACATCATACCCACCACACCACCTCTCCACACCATACACATCATACCCACCACACCACCTCTCCACACCACACACACATCATACCCACCACACCACCTCTCCAC
>NC_134895.1:24963812-24971312 GCF_041734735.1 Babylonia areolata
GTCCAATAGATTATTCAAATTATGCAGGCCACCGCTGGCCTGTCCGATAGATTATTCAAATTATGCAGGCCACCACTAACCTGTCCGATAGATTATTCAAATTATGCAGGCCACCACTGGCCTGTCCGATAGATTATTCAAATTATGCAGGCCACCACTGGCCTGTCCGATAGATTATTCAAATTATGCAGGCCACCACTAACCTGTCCGATAGATTATTCAAATTATGCAGGCCACCACTGAGTTGTCCAATAGATTATTCAAATTATGCAGGCCACCACTGACCTGTCCGATAGATTATTCAAATTATGCAGGCCACCACTCGCCTGTCCGATAGATTATTCAAATTATGCAGGCCACCACTGACCTGCCCGATAGATTATTCAAATTATGCTGGCCACCACTCGCCTGTCCAATACACGGACGGGTCTTTTAGACAGACACACAATAAACAGCTTGTTAAATCCTTTGAAAATCAATGTTTCAACCAATACTCTACAAACAGTCAGTGATTTGTAATGGACAGCCGAGCCGAGGTTTAATGCCATGAAAATCAATGTTTCAGCCAATAATCTACAATCAGTCAGTGCTTTGTAATGGATAGCCGTGATTTAATGCCTTGAAAATCAATGTTTCAGCCAACAATCTACAATCAGTCAGTGCTTTGTAATGGATAGCCGTGATTTAATGCCTTGAAAATCAATGTTTCAGCCAACAATCTACAATCAGTCAGTGCTTTGTAATGGATAGCCGTGATTTAATGCTTTGAAAATCAATGTTTCAGCCAACAATCTACAATCAGTCAGTGTTTTGTAATGGATAGCCGTGATTTAATGCCTTGAAAATCAATGTTTCAGCCAACAATCTACAATCAGTCAGTGTTTTGTAATGGATAGCCGTGATTTAATGCCTTGAAAATCAATGTTTCAGCCAACAATCTACAATCAGTCAGTGCTTTGTAATGGATAGCCGTGATTTAATGCCTTGAAAATCAATGTTTCAGCCAACAATCTACACTCAGTCAGTGCTTTTTATTGTATATCCGTAGTTTAGTGCTTTGGAAATCAATGTTTCAACCAATAATCTACAACCAGTCAAATGAACAGCCGTGGCTTAATGCCTTTGAAAATCAATGTTTCAACCAATAATCTACAATATATGTTTCAACCAATAATATACAATCAGGCAGTGATTTTTAATGCACAGCCGCGGTCTAAGGCCTTTGAAAATATATGTTTCAACCAATAATCTACAATATATGTTTCAACCAATAATCTACAATATATGTTTCAACCAATAATCTACAATCAGTCAGTGCTTTTTAATGGACAGCCGTGGTTTTCATTGTAAAAAAAAAAAAAAAAAAAAAGGAAGTGCGCGTGCAATAATGCGCCTCTTATGTCAAGTTCAATGCTGCATCCACCATTATGTGTCGGAAACACAGCGTCCTTCCACCATGGGGCGGCAGGAAGAGAAATATGAAGTTCCTCATGTGCCCCTTCACGTTTCAGTGAACCCTGTAGGAAATGAAATCCACCGGCAAGTTATTTCCAGAACTTCACAGATAGCCGTCCCTGGAGTCTCGAAATATTTCCCTGTTGCCAGGCTGACATGTAGAGGGTGAAGGCGATACGGACTCTAAACTGGTTTAATTGGTATATGGATTAAACGGAGGAGGGGGAAATGATATCATGTTTAAACCGAACTTTAAGAAAAGGGTCTCTGTCTGCCCTCATGTATTTCTGTTTGTTTGTCTGTCTGTCTGCCCCCCCCCCCCCTCCCCGGCCCTTCTCTTTGCTTTAAATTGAAGGAAAAAGCACCTGTTTGGGGGTTGTTTTTTTAAGTCTCTGTCTCTTTGTCATTTTCTGTCTCTGTCTCCCTCTCTCTATCACACACACACACACACACACACACACACACACACACACACGCGCGCGCGCGCGCGCACGCACACACACACACACACACACACACACACACACACACACACACATACAAACACACACACTCTTTCTCTCTCTCTCTCTCTCTCTCTCTCTCTCTCTCTCACGTGTAAATTGAACAAGAACACAAAGACACACACACACACACACACACACACACACACACACACACACACACACTGCTGTGTAAGTAAGGCTACGTGTAGCTTTAAATCAGGACCTCAGCAGTGATTTACCTGCATGTGCCCGTCACCTGTGTTTGCACACCAACCTGTCCCGTGCCCCCACGAGGAGACAGGGACAAAAAGCGGTCAGTGTCAGGTAAGCATGAGGGTGGGGAGGAGATAGACACCGGCCCCCCATTAAACCCTGCACAAATACTGCCAAGACGAGCCACCAGTCCAACCAGCTCTCTGTTGCCAAGCCAACACTCAAATATACACAGGGTTAAAGGTGAAGGGGGTTTGGGGATGGACGTGGGGGTTGGAGGGTGTGTGTGTGGGGGGGGAGGGAGGGGTCCGGCGGAGGGGAACCAGGAGATAATCGTTCGTAATTTATTTTCTGTTTTGGGGAGAGTGGTGGTAGTGTGGGGGGTGTGGAGGTGGTGTGATGGTGGAGGAGTGTGTGATGTGTGTGTGTGTGTGTGTGTGTGTGTGTGTGTGTGTGTGTGTGTTTTCACCTCCTCTTCCACAGGTATTCCCCACCACCTGTCTAGAGGCCTACCTCTCTGTTTGTAATACTACATAAAGGCATAAGCATGGTAATAAACAAACACACACACACACACACACACACACACACACACACACACACACACACACACACACACAGGCACAAGCATGATATTAGTAAAAGACATAGAAAAAAAAACCCACTTAGAACACTCTCTCTCTCTGTCTCTCTCTCTCTCTCTCTCTCTCTCTCTCTCTCTCTCTCACGCACACTTACACTTACACACAAATAAGCATAGAGAGAGAGAGAGGGGGGGGGAGACAGAAAGAGAATGAGAGAGACCGAAAGACGGAGAGAGGCACAGAGAGAAAGACAGTTACATGGATGCCGACAAGAAGAAAAAGGCCACAAAAAACGCTTCCCTCCAAATTAGCCGACACAAAAGCAAGGAACTATAACAAAATCCACAAACACACACAGACACACCGACAAAGACACACACGGACACACACACACACACACACACACACACACACACACACACACACATTGTCTGCGTAAAGTTTTTAGTACTTGCTTGTGTTGACAGTGAACTTGTGCAGCTTCGCGCGGAGACACGAGTGTCTGTAAAACGGGGTGGGTGTGTACGATCATGTGTGTTTGCATTTCTTTGTGTGGGAGAGAAATGCAGATATGCATTTTGTTTGTATTTGTATAAGTTTCTTGTTTTCCTTTCAAATCTACTTCCCGATTTGTTCGTTTCTTTGGTTGTTTGTTTGTTTAACTATTTGTCGAGATGCCTTAATGTGAAAAAGCAGTTGCGGTTTATTCAATATTACATCATGAAATATAATTGTGTCTTGACTTTACACACACACACGCGCGCGCGCGCGCAAGCGCGCGCACACACACGCACACACACACACACACACACACACACACAGAGATAGCAAGCCACACACACACACACACACACGCGCGCGCGCGCGCGCAAGCAAGCAAGCAAGCAAGCACACACACACACACACACACACACACACACACACACACACACACGACACACACACACACACACACACAACACACATACACACACACACACACATACACGCAAGCACACACACACGCTACACACACACACACACATACACGCAAGCACACACACACACACACAGATAGCAAGCCACACACAGGCCAAGGCAATAATGCCTCGCAATGCTGCAGGCATCCACAGCGGGCTGACAGGCAGAGGAGCAGGCAAGGTGCCATCGATCCTCTGTTGGATGGAAACGTTGACTGGAGAGAGAGAGAGAGAGAGAGAGAGAGAGAGAGAGAGAGAGAGAGCCTCAAGGCTTGACAACAACATCAAATCCATCCCCTTTAGGAAACTACATCACCACCAACCTACCTGTCACATGTGTATATCCTTCCGCAACAAGCCACACACTCTCTCTCTCTCTCTCACACACACACACACACACGCACGCACGAACACGCACACGGGCGCGCTCACTCGCTCGCTTTCGCCTACGCTCTCGTTTGAGCAAATTTCTGTTGATCAACTAGTTTAATTCGATTCCTTTTAGGTTTTGATTTTTGTCTAAGCTATTGTTTGCACTGTGCGTTTTGTAACAGACGTTGCTTATTACTATTTCGGGAGCACTTGTAGTGTGGTTTATGTCTGTGCCGGTTTCTTAAACTAACCGTATTTCTCTCTCTCTTTTCTTTTTCATTGTTTTCAATTTCTGCTGGTTGGTTTGTATGTTTATCCATGGCTAGCTCAGTAATACAAAAGGAATAAAAGATTATCCGAGTTTTGTTTTCTTTGTATGTTCAGAGAAATCTTGAGTTTTCATACCACAGTACGAAGAAAACTCAAACTATAGCTTACAAAGACTGGTACTATAGTTTGCTACGAAGATTGATACAAAAGCTTACAAAGAAGACTGATACTATTATCAGTTTGCTACGGAGACTGATATCAAAGCTTACAAGAAGACAAAGAAGACCGGTATTACAGCTTGCTGAGAAGATTGAAACTACAGCTTACAAAACAAGACCGGTATTACAGCTTGATAAGAAGATTGTTACTTTTGCTTACAAAGAAGACTGGCATTACGGCTTGCAAAGAAGATTGATACTATGGCCTACAAAGATCACTGGTATTACAACTTGCTAAAAAGATTGATACTTTTGCTTACAAAGAAGACCGGTATTACAGGTTGCAAAGAAGACTCAAGCGATTGCTTTCTAAAAAAAAAAATCAATATCACAGCTTACTTACTCTTATGCCATAGTTTACTAAATTGACTCATACTATAGCTTGCAGACAGGATACTTGCAACAACTTACTGCGAAGATTTGTTGGAGCACAATAGCTTACAAAAAGACTCGCACAAAAATACCTTATCAAGAATACACACACTCAGAAGCGTACTAAGAAGACGAACTATTGCTAACGAAGAATACTGCTGCTGTAGCTTTTTTTCCCTTTTTTTTTTTAAAGGTTGAAAAAAAAGACCCGTCCTATAGCCAATTGAAAGCCATCGCATTGTCCAATCGGCTGTGGCCCTCATCAGTAAAGACTGAAGCTGACACACAAGACAGCATCAAAGGGGAAAGCACTGCTGGAGCCAAGTTCCCTTGTTTCTTCATGTACAGAAAAAGATATCCCCCTCCCCCCTGCCTCCTCCCCAAGATTCTCAAGAAGGGGAGCATAGACAGATAAACGTACGCGTAATAAAATGAATGAAAAGAATATAAGGTAAGATGTCAAGATAAGGTAAGAATAACTTTATTATCTCATTGACAGAAATTATACTGACACAGACGAGCACTCAGCACATAAAACCCATTGAACATTGAATTAATTCAAAAGAAAAAGAAAAAAAGAAAGAAAAAGAAACACACACACACACACACACACACACACACACAGAGAGAGAGAGAGGGAGAGAGAGAGAGAGAGAGAGAGGGAGAGAAATAAAACAAAAAACGCATAAGACATACATATAAAAGTACTGCATACATCCATTCAAACTGTTGTAATTAATTATTATTGTAAACAAGCTGAAAGACAACCAGCGTTAACATTGCAAGTATTATATTGAAAATCATTTTCTAACATTGTCACATTTTGAGCTTGATACTGTTAAAATAGCTTTCTCAGTTCCATCCGCTCTGTCATTCTCTCCAGCTCACTGGGAAACAGTTGAGATCCAAATTCATGGTGGGGTCACGGACTGACTGTAAACTTCAAAGAAAGTCACGGTCATACCTAAAGGCGCCGGCCTGTACCACCTCGCTGTCCGCCATTTGCGCCACTGACAGGGTGACACAAACACGTCAATAAACACACAAGGCAGTAAAAAGGGGAGCACAGAATCAGACAGATAGTATAAAAGTATATTGCCCATTGTCATACAAGGAAATAAGCAATACACTAGAAAGAGACTTTTATAAGTTCTTGAATTCAAGTGCATATGCTTTTGTAACCTGACAATTAAGCATATAATTTTTGACTATAGCTTGATGAAGCCTTATGTACACGAAAGTGTGTCTTCACAAGTGACGTTGATGTTGAGAAGGTTGATGTTTTTGACTTTTTGCATTCATTACCACTTGTCAGTTTAACGACTTCTCTTTTACCAAGTCCTTTAAGTAATTTCCTGTAATTTCACTCTCATTTCACCTTCATTTGCCCAGTTTCCCCCAACCCTCCATTCTTTCACATCTCCCACCCCTTCTAGCCGATAATACTCGAATGTATTCATAAGTACTTTAACAAAATGTCTTTAATCACCGATATGTGTGACGGGACATTAAACAAAATTCCTCCTCCTCCTCCAAACACACAAATCCGAAATACGGCCAAGTGTCACCACAAGAAGCTTCACAATCATCACACGTTCCATTTTTCGAACTTTTCACGCCACTCTGTAGCAATATGTAACAGCAGGGAAGAGTCCAACACAACTAAAACACTGATTAAAACACACAACAGATATTACCTGCCTGTCATACCCCGTGAAGCGCCAACTGTAAACACTGAGAAACAATCTTAATGAATGGATAAATAGACAGACAGATAGATATTTGTATTTGTATTTCATTTTATCACACCAGATTTCTTTTGTGTGAAATTTGGGCTGCTCGCCCCAGGGAGAGCGCGTCGCTATACTACAGCGCTACACATTTTTTTGCATTTTTTCCTGCGTGCAGTTTTATTTGTTTTTCCTATCGAAGTGGATTTTTCTACAGATTTTTTCCAGGAACAACCTTTTTGTTGCCGTGGGTTCTTTTACGTGCGTTAAGTGCATGCTGCACACGGGACCTCGACTTATCGTCTCATCAGAATGACCAGCGTCCAGACCACCACTCAAGGTCTAGTGGAGGGGGAGAAAATATCGGCGGCTTATCCGTGATTCGAACCAGCGCGCTCAGAATCTCTCGCTTCCTACATCTAGGCCATCACTCCACATTTTCAAACATAGATATATTGATAGACGTAGACAGACAGATAGATAGATAGAATACTTGAAAGCCGTTCTGTGTGGAGAAGCAGCAATTAACCCATATAGTGCACCCTTCTTCTCATTCCTGTTGTCTCTCTCCTTACTCGACCTCTCCCTCTCTTTTCTCTCTTTTTTCTTTACGCGCGCGCGCGCGTGTGTGTGTGCATGTGTGTTTGTCCGTGTGTGTGTTTGTAGATCGAAATAGGAAGAAGAGGAGGCCGCGAAAAGAGAGAAAAAAGAATTTTCAAGGAATGTAATATGGGTACTGTTGGGGATGAATTTCATTTTGGTTTAGAATGTCCCCAAAATACTGTAATTCGAAATAAATTGATACCACGTAAATATAAATCACATACGTCAATGTTCGGTTC
>NC_134895.1:24976312-24978812 GCF_041734735.1 Babylonia areolata
TGGAAGAGGTGAAAGTTCAGTCTGTCCCTTTCAGTGAAGACAGGTGACGGTGTATGGAAGAGGTGAAAGGTCAGTCTGTCCCTTTCAGTGAAGACAGGTGACGGTGTATGGAAGAGGTGAAAGTTCAGTCTGTTCCATCCAGTGAAGACAGGTGACGGTGTATGGAAGAGGTGAAAGTTCAGTCTGTCCCTTTTAGTGAAGACAGGTGACGGTGAATGGAAGAGGTGAAAGGTCAGTCTGTCCCTTTCAGTGAAGACAGGTGACGAGTTATGGAAGAGGTGAAAGTTCAGTCTGTCCCTTTCAGTGAAGACAGGTGACGAGTTATGGAAGAGGTGAAAGTTCAGTCTGTCCCTTTTAGTGAAGACAGGTGACGGTGTATGGAAGAGGTGAAAGTTCAGTTTGTCCCTTTCAGTGAAGACAGGTGACGGTGAATGGAAGGTAACTGACTTATGTTTATTATGATATAACACTGAGGGTTCATTGAAGGTTAGCCTGGAGGTGCCCACAGTTCAAGATTTGTGTGCTTTCTTCAATTTAACGTCCATTCACTATAAGTGTTACTAGACAGAAAGGAGAAAAGAAGTGGATAAAGGAAAGGGAATGCATGTGAATATTAGTGCAAGGAAGTGTTCATCTTTTGTAGTAGAGGAAAAGTATATCATAAGATATTAAAGGTTAAAGAGATTGTGATGTGTAATGAATGAGTTGTCATAGGAAGGAGAATATATGTATGCATATCAACAAGTATTAACTTACAAAAATGTAAATATAAATAGCGACATTAATTAGAATACATCAAAAGAGGATACCAACTGGACTGGAGTTTAAAATTTCCGAAAACATTCTAATCAATGAATAATCATTCAAAATCTTTTCAGTGGCTGATGGAATATTGGTAAAAAAAAAAGAAAAAAAAAGTCAACTGCATCCTTTGGAATTAACTGTCTTATGCTAGGACAACGACTGAGTAGGTGGTTTACAGTTATTTGCTTACCGCACATACATTTTATATTTTTAGAAAATTATGTATGAAAGGCATTCAAACGAATTCTATACATTAGACTTGTAATTTGTCTTGAATGTGCTGTTGGTGTCAAGTTTAGAAAATGTTTGGGATTAGCTGCATTCTTTGTGTTTACACAATACTGGTAATACTGATTATTTGAATCTATAAGCAATTTCTTAAGTCGATTTCTAGATATATTTTCTATATTAATGAAGCATTTATGTAGATCTGACTGGATGTCAAGTTGTATTGCGCCTTCGAAATTACGTGCTGCTATTCTGGCTGCTTGGTCTACCCACACATAAGAAGATATTCCACAGTGCGAAGGAACCCAACAGAAAGTCATATTAATGCCCTGTTTTGACAATTGATGAATAATATGTTTTATTTCCATTGACATATCAATTCGTTTCTTTGAAACTGGAGATTCTATAGTTTGTAACACTGACTTCGAGTCTACACATGATAAAATCTCACATACAGTTTTTGGAATGTCTGAAATATAATTTAAGGCCATAAGTATGGCTATAAGTTCAGCTGTGAAAATGGAATATTGTCTACCAATATAGTATAATTTTTCTATTCTAAATGAAGGAATTACAAAAGCCGCTCCTGAATTACCATTTTCTAGAACCGATCCATCTGTGTATATTTTTAGATAATTTGAATATTGATTTTCTATATGGGAGAGTACTTCAGGTTTTAACAGAAATGGTGACTGGTTCTTCGTTAGATCTGTATAATCCATGTCAAAGGCAGCTTTACACTGCTCCCATTCAGGGACTGGTGAAAAAGTAGGTATTTTTGCAATTTGCTTGTCTTTTGTTTCCGTGGCACTAATGATATCTGATGCAAATGTATTAATGGATGTCATAGACTGTATCGTCTTAGCTCTTTTAGCAAAATCTTTTTGTGAACTCAAATTAGCTTCTTCTTTTGGAAAGGTTTTATATGCGGAAGATTTGATAACGAATTTCGCGGCTGAAGCTTTCCTTTGTTCACCAAGAGATAAAACACCTGCTTCTCTGTAAGTTCCTAAATTTGATGTAAGAATGGGCACACCAAGAGCGAGTTTATACGCCTTACAATCAATGCTTTGCAGCTTCTTTAACAAATGCAGTGGAGCAGCTTCTTTAACTAATGCAGTGTGAGTGTGTTGGGGGGGGGGTTAGGGGGGTGGCAGGGGGGGAATGATGGGGGGGGGGGTTAGTTAGTTAGTTGGTTGGCTCGTTGGTTTCTTGTTTCGTTAGTTTCTTCTTCTTCTTCTTCTTCTTCTTCTTCTTCTTCTTCTTCTTCTTCTTCTTCTTCTTCTTCTTCTTCTTCTTCTTCTTCTTCTTCTTCTTCTTCTTCTTCTTTTTCTTCTTTCTCGCTAGTTTCTTCCTTCTTCTTCTTCTTCTTCCTCGCTAGTTTCTTCCTTCTTCTTATTCTTCTTCCTCGCTAGTTTCTTCCTTCTTCTTCTTCTTCCTCGCTAGTTTCTTCCTTTTTCTTCTTCTT
>NC_134895.1:24986312-24988812 GCF_041734735.1 Babylonia areolata
GTATTGACCAAAGAAAATAAGAAACAAAACAATAACAAATCGGCAGAGTCACAAAACGTGTCGTCACCAAGCCCATTGCGGCAGGTTGTTGGCAACATTCTGAATATGACAGTCCATCGTGTCCGATTGTGACCATCAGATCAGAACAGCAAAGCAGGGAACTGATATCCCCACTATTGCGGCTAGAATTTGATTATAGTGGAGGGTGTCTTGCCCAGGCTACATCCCCACTCTCGCGGCCAAGAAGGTTTTAGGACAGTCGGCGTTGGGATCTTCTTCTTCTGCGTTCGTGGGCTGCAACTCCAACTTTCACTCGTATGTACACGAGTGGGCTTTTACGTGTATGACCGTTTTTACCCCGCCATGTAGGCAGCTATATTCCGTTTTCGGGGGGGGGGGGAGGTGGAGGGGTTGGGGTAGGGGGGGGGTAGGGGGGGCGTTGGGATGGTTCTCAAAGGTCAACCAGCCCATATGGCTTCAGCAGTAACAGCCAGTGCAATTTTGCCTCTTAGTTTGAGAGTCATAGTCCTTCACAAAAGACCAAGCTGTAAATGACTTTCCATTACAATGGAGAAACCATTGATCATATAGCTTTTACTCTTCTGTTGGTCCAGTTCTAAGCTTATGTCAGTCTATGATACAAGCTAAGCGTTAGACCATATTTCTTTTCTGTGGGCAAAAGCCGTAAAGGGTAAATGTGTCTCACCTGTCAACTGAAGGCAACTGCTGCAGTTTTGATATTGTCCCTATGTGGACGTTTGGGTCATCAGCAATAATAATAATAGTAATAATAATATTGATGATGATGGTAGTAATCATTATCATTATAATCAATAAGGCAGTCACCAAGGCGACGAATCACAACAAAGAACAGATGCAGCCCCCGTTTTCACACCGAAAAAAGGGGAAAACGGGGGTCGGGAATTGGAGAGGGAGGGGGGAGGCGGAGCGAGCGACGGGGAGGGGGGGGAGGGGGGAAGAGACTTATTTAGTTTAAAAGATTTTTTTTTAATGTGTAATTTATGTTTACCGTTATATATATATATATATATATATATATATATATATATATATATATATAAAGTTAGCTCAGTTCACGCTGCTTACAATGGCATTAGCCAGAGAGAGAGAGAGCCATTCTGACGTTGCTTACAACGAACGGCATCAGCCAGCCAGAGAGCCATTCTAACGTTGCTTACAACGGCTTCAGCCAGCCAGATAGTCATTCTAACGTTGCTTACAACGGCTTCAGCCAGACAGTCATTCTAACGTTGCTTACAACGGCTTCAGCCAGATAGTCATTCTGACGTTGCTTACAACGGCTTCAGCCAGATAGTCATTCTAACGTTGCTTACAACGGCATCAACCAGCCAGAGAGTCATTCTGACGTTGCTTACAACGGCATCAGCCAGCCAGAGAGTCATTCTGACGTTGCTTACAACGGCATCAACCAGAGAGAGAGCCATTCTAACGTTGCTTACAAAGGCATCAACCAGCCAGAGAGTCATTCTAACGTTGCTTACAACGGCATCAACCAGAGAGAGAGCCATTCTGACGTTGCTTACAAAGGCATCAACCAGAGAGAGAGCCATTCTGACGTTGCTTACAACGGCATCAACCAGAGAGAGAGCCATTCTGACGTTGCTTACAAAGGCATCAACCAGCCAGAGAGCCATTCTGACACAAAGGGAATTAAAGTTTTCGGTTCGACGCCCTCGTTGGCGTTTCAATCGTCGGTGCAAGTAGCTGAATGATTGCAGTGTAACATTGCCAGCTGTGGCGCTGACCTCACAGCGCGGATCACACAGCGAGTGGTGGCTGTGTGGTAAGACCCTCCATCAGCCTGCCGTCCGTCCTCCGACAGGAAGATGAAACGAACCATCCTGGGAACCAGGAGACATTCTGGACTTTGTTGTCAGGAAGGGAACAGAAGCAAAGAACAATTCTTGACATGGGGTCGGCTCAGATTCAGAGTGTTCTGATTACGGACATGTGCACACAAACACATGCACGCACGCACTCACATACACACATACACACACACACACACACACACACACACACACAGCTAAGCAACAGTCGAGCCACACTCATAACACCCCCCCACACACACACACACACACACACACCTCCACCCCCGCCCATCCCCCTCAAAGAGACAACCATGCCAGGATGGAGGCCGGCAGACTGCCATTGACCCAGACCACGAAACAGACAGCTGACCAGCATCCTGCCAAACTAAACTTGGCAGCCTGACCCGAATACTTCCAGGACACAGGGGGAAACTTGAGAAATTGGGAGGAATGGTCTCAGAGGGTAGGAAGAGAGAGAGAGAGAAAAGGGGGCTGGGGGGATGGGAGTGCGGGGATGGGGGGAGAGGAGTGTGTGGGAAAGGGGGCGGCGGGGGTGGGAAGGGGAGGAGAGGAAGACAAACATTACAAGCCCAAAGCCCCGTGTGGACGTGCTGGCAGGAAGACCGACGAGCAGTGTGTGCCCGGGG
>NC_134895.1:24996312-25006312 GCF_041734735.1 Babylonia areolata
CTGTCTGATAAATGGCCAGGCAAGACACGATGTGAATTTCATCGGATAGTCTGTCTGATAAATGGCCAGGCAAGACACGATGTGAATTTCATCGAATAGTCTGTCTCACAAATGGCCAGGCAAGACAAGATGTGAATTTCATGGAATAGTCTGTCTGATAAATGGCCAGGCAAGACAAGATGTGAATTTCATGGAATAGTCTGTCTGATAAATGGCCAGGCAAGACAAGAAGTGAATTTCATGGAATAGTCTGTCTGATAAATGGCCAGGCAAGACAAGATGTGAATTCCATGGGATAGCCTGTCTGTTAAATGGCCAGGCAAGACAAGATGTGAATTTCATGGAATAGTCTGTCTGATAAATGGCCAGGCAAGACAAGATGTGAATTTCATGGAATAGTCTGTCTGATAAATGGCCAGGCAAGACAAGATGTGAATTTCATGGAATAGTCTGACAAGATGTGAATTTCATGTGCCCCCTAGGGGCATTTTTCTACACCCCATACAATCAGAACTCAGAACTAGTGATGTCAAAACCTGAACAGATAAGAAAAAGCCTACACATTTTGCAAGCACACACACACGCTTTAACGAGTAACTGGTCGGTTTTTTTTCCCCTTTGCAATTGACAAAATTTTTTTCCTTATCAAAGTTTTATCGAAAAGAATGACGCATTGAAGAGATACTGAAGAATATTCTTTGACAAACGGGAGAACTATATATTTGTGTCGTAAAATGACAGGGCCTACTGAGGTGGAATGTACCGAAAGAAATAATGTGACCACATAAGTAAGATCAAATCTAAAATTTAAAAAAAAAGAAGAAGATAATTTACACAATAAGATGAAATGAAATAAAGTGTCTGTTGTCGGCACTGACGCGATGTGCATGTGTCCATGAATTACAATCCGAAAAGGACGACTGTTGGCGTTAACACCCTGAAAATGCATCATGAGTCAAACTAACCTGTGTTTCAAATGTTCTTTCAGGAACACCGATTTAAATTCTCTAAATCCAACTCAGAGAAAAAAAAAAGTGCAAACACCTTCTGCGGCATAGTATATTAACTGTCACTCTCTGCATTTGAGGATCACTGTTTGATATAGAAAAATGATGATGATAATAATAATGATAAGAAGAGGAACAAGAAGAACAAAAAACATATATAGAACCAATACAAACGACTCAAAGCGCTTTACAATGATACGTCAGTCAGACACAATCCACACAAGAACACACACACACACACACACACACAGGGAAAGAGATAGACAGACAGAGACAGACAGACAGACAAAGCCAGAGACTGAGACGGAGACACAGAGAACTTTAATCACAAAAATCAGAAAGTAAAATGTTATTTCCCAAGGATTGAGATCATGGGCATATTCTTCCAATCTGTCACAGATATATATATATATATATATATATATATATATATATATATATATATATATATATATAGAGAGAGAGAGAGAGAGAGAGAGTAGAGGCCATGGACCTTTTGACCTCTCACTCAACTTCCCCCGGCAGTAAAATTTATTTTCAGCCGGAATATGTTTCCAGGCTTTTTTCAGATTTTAGTTCCAATATTTCTGTCATTCAAACTTGGTTCCAACAGCAATCAAACACGAGCACATTATATTTGGTGCTACCAGAAGTTGGTTCAATAAAATGTCAGGCAAGAGGAAAACATATCATACCGAAAGCAAGTTGATCATCAAACAAATGCATGATACTGATATGAAAGAGAGAGAGAGAGAGAGAGAGAGAGAGGTATGTTTATTGCTCACAACTTACGTGCTGCTCGTTCAAATGGAAAGGGGCATGTGTCTTTTAAAATGAGAGACGATACTGTAGCTGTTATTTCTTATCAGTTCATGTCTTGACAGGCGTTCGTTTTATTGTCGTTGTTTTGCAGACAGGTTTATGGCCTGATGATTGCTGTGTCATGTCAACGTTTTGACTGTTGTTCGATCCATTTTTTTTTCTATTCCACGCTTACGTCCCTTTCCATATATCTACGTTCATCTTCTGTATACAAGTTCTTTGCAGTTTCCGCCCAAAATCTCTCAGGTTTATATATGACTCTCTGTCTGTCTGTCGGACTCTCTCTCTCTCTCTCTCTCTCTCTCTCTCTCTCTCTCTCTCTCTCTCTCTCAGTCTCTGCCTCTCGTTCTCTCTAGCTGTGCATGTATGTGTCTGTCTCTGTTTCTTCCACATTTTCTTTCAGTGTCTGTTTCTCCCACTCTCTCTTTCTCCCATTATCTGTCTGTCTTTCTTTCTCTCCCCCCTGTCTCTGTCTCCCTCTCTCTGTATCTCTCTGTCTCTCTCTCTCTCTCTCTCTCTCTCTCTCTCCCTCTCTCGTATGCCCAGCTACTTCCTGGTGAAAAAAGAACAACTACAACACACTACATCTATGCTGCATATGAAAACACAAAGAAAGGCAGAGAGAGCGAGAGAGAACCCTCAACAAATTCTCGTAACCTTTACCGATAGATCTGTGTCTCTGTGACACCGAAGAAAGTGGGCTGATTTCTTTGTCATGGTGCGATGCCGACGAATAAGGATCATTACATAATGATGATGACTTTTTTCCCCTCGGGACTCAGCCCAAAGGTGAGGAGTTATTTATCAGGAAGTTTTCCCTGCGTTCTTTTTCAACTTGATCGTTCCAAGGTTAAGGGCGTGTGTGTGTGTGTGTGTGTGTGTGTGTGTGTGTGTGTGTGTGTGTGTGTGTCGTGTGTGTCTGTGTCTGTGTCTGTGTGTGTGTGTCGTGTGTGTGTGTGTGTGTGTGTGCGTGTGTGTGTGTGCGTGCGTCGTGTGTGTGTGTGTGTGTGTGTGTGTGTGTGTGTGTGTGTGTGTGCGTGCGTGCGTCGCGCGCGCGCATGTGTGTGTGTGTGTGTGTAGGAAAATATAATTATTTTGAAACTGATATACTACGACTGAGCTATGATTTTCGTGGGCGCTTTAAAAAGCGATCCATAGCTTTTGCATATGATGAAAAGAACAAGGAAGAAAGAAGAAAAGAAAAGATAGAACAGTAAACCGCCAGCCAGGTGGATGCGCTGTAAAATGAAGACATCCAAGTCTTCGTCTATTCATAACACTTTAGCATAAAAGAAGAAAAAAAAGAAGATTCATAAAACATTCATGTGGTCGCAACGGGCCTAAAAATGTAATGATATAAACTGATCAGCAATACATTTACTATTTCACTATTGATAAGATGTGTATGAAAACGAACACATTGAACTTGTGGAAACAGCAATCGAAAGGCACTGTAGTGCTTGTAGCAGGAACAGCAGCCAGAACACACACACACACACACACACACACACACACACACACACACACACACACACATCGCGTGCCATGATAGCCAGTATCGTCGTCCATACCGGAGGATAATACAACATGATATGACATCAAGAAAGAAAGAAAGAAAGAAAAGGAAGGGGGGAAAGAAAAAAAAAAGAAAGGAAAATGAAAAAGATGAATGGCCACCTGACTGCCGACGTAAAAACGAAACAGAACAAAACAAAAAAACAGTTGTTTTTTTCTTCTGCTTGGGTCTTTATTGTTGACTGGTATTGGGTCCCGTTTGGTAACGCATCGACTGAGTTGATAATAATAATAATAATAATAATACCGATGATGATGATGATAATAATAATAAGAAGAAGAAGAACGATAGTGATGATGATGATAAAGACGACGACGACGACGATAATAGTATGTATGCATGTCTGTGCGTGCGTGCGTGTACGTGAGTGTACATCTCTGTGTGTGTTGCGTGTAGTGCGTGTATGTATGTGCAAGTGTGCGTGCGTTCGTGCACTATGATGTGTGCATATGTATATGTGTGTGTGTGTGTTCGTGCGTGCGTGCTCGCGTGCATGTGTCTGCATGTATGGTACTGTGGACAGGTCCATCCCATGTTTTGGGAAGGGATGATGGGATGGGTAGTGTTAGCAATCTGGGCACCTTTGGGAGGAGAAGAAAAAGAAGAAGAACGATGGTGATGATGATGATGAAGACGACGACGACGATGATAATAATGTTTTTCACAGAAATAGAAAGCAGAAGGGGATATACAGTGTTGCAGGTTATTTTTAATCTATCTATCTATCTATCTATCTATCTATCTATTCATTTATGTATTTATCAGTCAATCAATCAATCAGTCAATCAGTCTATCTATCTATCTATCTATCTATTCGGTTATTTATTTGTTTGTTGTAGCAGACATGGATATACAGTGTTGCGGGCTTTTTCAACTTATTTATCTACCTATCTATCAATGTATCTCTCTATTTGTTTATTCATCTATTTATTTGTGTATTTATCAATCAATCAATCAATCAATCTATCTATCTATCTATCTATCTTTATATATCTATCTATTCGTTTATTTATTTGTTTTTTGTTCTTGCTTTTATCGATTTATTCATTGATTTGATTATTCATTTATGTATTTACTGCACTCGCTGACGTTACGGATTGTTGTGCAGCCGAAAAAAAAAAAAGAAAAAAAGTACACCATGCAAATGCTTCCCCCTCTCCCCACCCCCCTTCTCTGCCCTCCCCCCCCCTCCTCATCCCTCCTTCCCCACACCTCCACTGCAGTTCCCCCACCCCAGGCCCCCCCCACCCACCCACCACCACACACACATCCACACCCCGTGCAGGTAAAGAGGATGAGGATCTGACAATGATGATCCCTCGCTGTCTGATTGCCACGATCTGGCGTCATGCAACCTTCTCTTTTGGGGACACTTAGCTTTTCAAGGGGGGAAGGGGAGGGGAGCAAGAACAGTATGGTCTGCCGCTAGCGTCAAATGAGTATAATGTTATTGCTTGGACCTTGTTCTCTTTTTTTTTGTTTTTCCGTTGTTTATAGTAGTAGTAGTAGTAGTAGTAGCAGCAGCAACAACAACAGCAGCAGTTACAGTAGGACTGATACTTAAAGATACAAGCCAGTGTTAAACTCAACTATGTTACTGCTGCTACTAGAGCTGCTGCTGCTACTACTACTACTGCTGCTGCTGCTGCTACTTCTCTCTGCTGCTGCTGCTACTATTGCTACTACCACCACCATCATCACCACCACTACTGCTACCACTAGTACTATTACTACTACTACTACCACCACTACTACCACTCGTATTACTACAACTACTACTGGTGGTACTGATAGGCCCAACGCACGGCTTGTATCACAGATTGAAACAAGCTTACAGTTGAGCCAACAGCAAAGTGAGAGATGTATGATCAACGGTTTCTGTACTGCAACAGGAAGTCATTTACAGCTTAGTATTTTTATGAAGTTGTGAAATTAGGAGGCAAGATTGCACAGGCTCTTAGTGCTGCAGCCTTGGGGGCTAGTTGGCCTCTGGGGAACCATCCCAACGCCGACTGTCCTAAAAACCTCTTGGGCGAGAGAGGGAGAGGACAATGTAACTTGGAGCAAGACGCTCTTCCGCTATGATCAAATTCTTGCCCAGATAGTCAGGACAAGCAGACAGATACCTCCTCTGTTCGGGTGGTCATAGTCGGACACGGCTGGTTATCATAACTGACTATCAAACTCTTACTACTGGCCATGTGCGAGACAATGAAAACAAAGGATTGACGTCCGAGGAGTGCCATAGGGTGTGGATAGCGTGATGCAGAGGCTGTGAAGGAGCGTGCTGGTGGAGCAGATTGGCCTCAATCACCGGCCGTGCAGATAGTGGATCAACAGGACGGAGGGGGTGGGGTGGGGAGGGGGGAGGGAGAGGAGACCCTGGGAGAGAAAGGGGATGGGCAGGAAGGGATTGGTGGTCGGGAGGTTGGTGGGGGTGGGGAGGGATGGGAGTGGGTCTTCCAGTTGAGCAGGCAGGAGGCAAAGGATCAGTTGGCCGGTTCCAGCCTGCCCTCTGTCTGCCTGACTGTCTGGCTGACGTGTGTGCGCTGCTCTGATTCCTCCACAGAGCTGAGTGCGTTCCTCTCTGACTGTCCGTGCTGCCGGCCTTGGCACTCACTTTTTTTTTTTTTTTTTTTTTTACCGTGATATCCTGGCTGCTGGCTTGAGGGAAAGGCTTTTAGAAGGGCTAACATTGACACGACATTGGAATGATTTGACTCTGCCCTGTTTGGTAATGACCGTGAAAACAGTCATGTCTGGGTTGGTGTCGGGGGGTGGGGGGGGAGAGAGAGAGAGAGAGAGAGTTCGCATGAATCTGGAATCACGTGGAGACTGTAAACTTTTTTTTTCTTTTTCTTTTTTTTTTTAGATGGAGTGATCAGGAGTGGAAGGCATGAGGGTGGAAGGGTGGGGTATGGTGTTCAGTCATGGAGGGGGTGGGGGTGGGGTGGCGAGAAGGTTAGGGGAAGGGGGAGAAAACGGAGGGAAAGAAGGAGGATTGGGAGGTTTTGGGGGGGGTTACCTGTTTGGGTATACTTGCTGATACCGTTATAAATGGGTGTTTTAAAAATAGCCGTATCTTCTTTGAGTAAGTCTTATAGTAAGCTGCTGAACACAGTTTTAGACAATGCCAGAAATGTAGGTTGCGTGGCCTATATTATCGTTTTATAAAGAATATAAAGAAAAGAGCTGGTTGTGTGGCCTGTATTATCACTTTATAAAGAAAAGAGCGGGCTGAATTACAAATAGCAGGGACAGCATCTCTCAGCCGCGGTTTAAAACCGCGTGTATGTATTCTGAATGACGGGCTTTCACTGAGGCTTCAGGAGCAGAAATGATTTGCTGCCAGAATACGCGGCAAGCTGGTTTCAGACGTATGTATACCATTCAACAGTAGACCACACTTTGTTTTGATAGCTTTCATTGATGCGACATATTTCCGTTGGAAAAAAAAGAAATACAGCGTAACTATTCATTTGTTGAATTCAAAAAGGCGTAAATTGACAAAACAGAGAATATCTGGCAAAAGTTTTGATACAATAATTATCTCGAGTAACAAGGTTATAGAATTGTGTTTTGTTGATTGGAAAGCATAAATTTACATGGGAAGCATCAAGGGGGTTCGACAAGGAAAGAACCTTTTATCCTTACTGTTTTTATTGTTTCAGAAATTATTTTACACGGCACTTTATATTCACCATGACGGGTGCTATAGCCGAGAGGTTAAAGCGTTGGACTTTCAATCTGTCCGATTTCCCAAGTCAACACATTTACAAACCGAATAGTGCCTGAACATCTTTCGTGTGTGTAAGCACACAGAAGATCAAATACGCACGTCAAAGATCCTGTAATTCATGGCAGCGTTCAGTAGGTTATGGAAACAAGAACATACCTAGCATCTACACCGCCGAAAACGGAGTATGGCTGCCTACATGGCGGGGTAAATAAACAAAAACTGTAATACATGTAAAATGCTACATGAGTGTGTATGTGTGCATAACTGAAACCTGATAGAATGACACAGGAAACGAATGATGAGCGCCCGATAGCAGCTGTCAGTCGGCTCTACCCAGGTAGGCAGCCTGTTGTACGAATAGCTCCGTGTTTTTAAAGCGCTTAGAGGATAGGCGCTATGTAAGTATTCATACCATCATGATGTGAGATTCTCAGATTGATTTCAATTTGTCAAGACTACAGACAAGTCCAGTTTCTGGCGTTTTATCTGAAGATCATGTCAATCCATTTGTCGGTACCTCGTCTGGTTCACAGAGGAAAGACGGTTTTGTCTTGGCAAAATATATCAGAAATGGAAACTTGATTAAAGATACAGGAAAAACGAAAACAAACAACAAATTATTACTTTTATTGAGAGACAGCATTTTACAGTTTTATTAAAGGATTGGACGGGCGCAATAGCCGAGTGGTTAAAGCGTTGGACTTTCAATCTGAGGGTCCTGGGTTCGAATCTCGGTAACGGCGCCTGGTGGGTGAAGGTTGGAGATTTTTACGATCTCCCAGGTCGACATATATGCAGACCTGCTAGTGCCTAAACTACATTCGTGTGTATACGCAATCAGAAAATCAAATACGCACGTTAAAGATCATGTAATCCATGTCAGCGTTCGGGGGTAATGGAAACAAGAACATACACAGCATGCACACCCCCGAAAACGGAGTATGGCTGCCTACATGGCGGGGTAAAAACAGTCATACACGTAAAAGCCCCCTCGTGTACATAGGAGTGAAAGTGTGAGTAGCAGCCCACGAACGAAAAACGAAAAGAAAAAGAAATTCAAGGATTAGAGGTTGTCAGTTCCTTCAAATATCAATGGGTGAGTTTTGTATTAATTTTCAAAACAGGATACCCATTTAATTGCAGATCTGCAAAATCAGTTTACGAATATGAATACAAGCAAGGGAAGAAATATGATTTTAAGTGAGAAATCATTTCAACATGGGAAAGGTTAAAACATGACATTGTCCGTCACATGTTCATCATTGAATACACGGACGTAGCCTTTATCCTAGTTCTTGAAATATTTGAATAGTGCCATCCTCTGGGCTCATAAATGGGTAAATCGGTTGAAATTTCTTGATTCGTGTATACTTTTATGCGAGCGTGCGTAAATGTGCATTTAAGAAAAATTCAGACTGGCAGACAGATTTCGACAGACAGACAGACGGTTATCTATCTATCTATCTGTCTATTTATCTATATATAGATAAATAGATATAGATTTCTATCGAGAGCGAAAGAGAGAGAGTGTGTGTGTGTGTGCATGTGTATGTGTGTGTGTGTGTGTGTGTGTGTGTGTGTGTGTGTGTGTGTGTGTGTGTGTGTGTGTGTGTGTGTGTGTGTGTGTGTGTGTGTGTGTGTGTGTATGTATGTGTGTGTGTATGTGTGTGTGTGTGTGTATGTGTGTGTGTGTGTGTGTGTGTGTGTGTGTGTGTGTGTGTGTGTGTGTGTGTGTGTGTGTGTGTGTGTGTGTAGATGGTGAACGTGTGTACGTAATCTGTATACATCCACACGTGCATTCATGCAAGCGTCCGTGTGTCTATGGACGCACGCTCCTTTCTGACGTGCCACAGACACTCCACATGCCCTCTCCGCACCTTCCTGCTTCAGGACTGTCAACACAATGCCACAACTGATAGTGAATTTCACCGGCACCCGTATCAGCAACAACAGTAACAACGGCAACAACACAACAACAAGCTACAACAACAGCAGTAACAACAGTTACTTTTATAGCAACAGCAGCAACAACAGCAATAGCAACAATAACAACAGCAACTATAACAGCAGCAGCAACAACCATAACAGCAAGAACAACAACAACAGCAACAACAACAACCATAACAGCAAGAACAACAACAACAGCAACAACAACAACAGCAACAACAACAACAACAACAACAGCAACAACAACAACAGCAACAACAACAACAACAGCAACAACTATAACAGCAACAACAGCAGCAAGAACAACAACAACAACAACCATAACAGCAACAACAACAACAGCAACAACAACAACAATGACAGCAACAACAACACCAACAACAACCATAACAGCAACAACAACAGCACCAACAACAACAACCATAACAGCAACAATAACAACAACAACACCAACAACAACAACCATAACACCAACAACAACAACACCAACAGCAGCAACAACAACAACCATAACAGCAACAACGACACCAACAACACCAACAACAACCATAACAGCAACAACAGCAGCAACAACAACAACCATAACAGCAACAGCAACAACAGTAACAACAACAGCAGCAACAGCAGAAGAAGAAGCGGTTGCCTTCCCCTCCACCTCCCCCTCCCCCTCTCTCCTCCCCTCCCCCTCCCCCCCCCCCCCCGCCCCCCTCCACCCTTATCCCCTCTCCTCCCCAAAGAATGACATCAGCGAGGCACGGAGGGGCAGGCCTGACGAAGGCTGCTGACAGTAAATCAAAGTTGTGACAGCGCCGACATGACAGCGGCCCCACAACACGTATCGATCAGCGTGACTGTGGTGCCACTACTGCACACTAAGGGTCCTTTCTGGAGACACACAGAGACGGGGGA
>NC_134895.1:25011312-25058812 GCF_041734735.1 Babylonia areolata
CAGTGCAACTGAACATGTCTTACATGGTAAGGCTATATATAAGATGTTTACATTGTACAGTACAACCTGTCTTCCATGGTAAGGTCATATATCAGATGTTTACATTGTACAGTGCAACATATCTTATATGGTAAGGTTATATATAAGATGTTTACACTGTACAGTGCAACTGAACATGTCTTCATAGTAAGGCTATATATAAGATGTTTACATTGTACAGTGCAACATATGGTAAGGTTATATATAAGATGTAATGTTCCAACACTCGGCTTATATCACAGATTGACATAAATTTACATTTGGGCCAACAGCAAAGTGAGAGCTGTATTATCAATGGTTTCTCCAGTCAATGGGAAATCATTTACAGCTTAGTCTTTTGTGAAGGACTATGACTCTCAAACTAGGAGGCAAAATTGCACTGGCTCTTAGTGCTGCAGCCTTGTGGGCTAGTTGGCCTTTGGGAACCATCCCAACGCCGACTGTCCTAAAACCCTCTTGGCCGAGAGAGTGGGGATGTAACTTGGGCGAGACACTCTCCACTATAATCAAATTCTAGCCCAAATAGTCGGAACAGCAGCTGCCTCCTCTGCTGTTCTGATGGTCATAGTCGGACACGACTGACTATCATATATATATATATATATATATATAGAGAGAGAGAGAGAGAGAGAGAGAGAGAGAGAGATAGATAGATAGATAGATATATAGATAGATAGATAGAAGATGTTTACATTGTACATCGCAACATGTCTTATATGGTAAGGCAATATATGAGATGTTTACATTATACAGTGTAACATGTCTTACATGGTAAGGCTATATGTAAGATGTTAACATTATACGGTGCTGCTAAGCATGTCTTACATGGTAAGGCCATATAGAAATCATATCGTCATCATCATTCTTATATTATTGTTAATATTTATAATTGATAATAATAATAATATACAATCAGCTTCACTAGTTGTGTGCTGAGATCTTTCCGGCCACAACTGGTGCTTGAAACAGACTACATAAACGAATAGATAGATAGATAGATAGAGAGAGAGAGAGAGAGAGAGAGAGAGAGAGAGAGAGAGAGAGAGAGAGAGAGAGAGAGAGAGATAGGTAGGCAGGTTCACCAACACGGATTAGAATAGATAGAATAGAACAATCAAACAAGCCAACAGTCAAGAACATTGAGCCTGTTCAGTTCTCAGTCTGCCAAACCAAACAAAGCCTTTAGTCAGGAGGCAGGAGAATTACAGAGTTGTTTAGCGTTCGCTGGGTGCATGCTTCACACGGGGCATGGGTTTCTCCGAAGGACTAGCACTCAGCCCCCACGCACTCAAGGTCCGTGGAGGCGGCAGTATACTGCTCGGACCGCATGGTTATGGGAATAGAACCCAGGGACGCTCGCTTCACTTTCAGGCGTATTACCACGGGGCAACCGCTGCACTCAGCACGTCAGCCACTGTGGACGGCACTACACATGTCAGCCACTGTGGACGGCACTACACATGTCAGCCACTGTGACCTTCACTACACATGTCAGCCACTGTGGACTGCACTACACATGTCAGCCACTGTGACCTTCACTACACATGTCAGCCACTGTGGACGGCACTACACATGTCAGCCATTGTGGACTTCACTACACATGTCAGCCACTGTGACCTTCACTACACATGTCAGCCACTGTGGACTGCACTACACATGTCAGCCACTGTGACCTTCACTACACATGTCAGCCACTGTGACCTTCACTACACATGTCAGCCACTGTGGACTGCACTACACATGTCAGCCACTGTGACCTTCACTACACATGTCAGCCACTGTGACCTTCACTACACATGTCAGCCACTGTGGACTGCACTACACATTTCAGCCACTGTGGACTGCACTACACATGTCAGCCACTGTGGTCTGCACTACACATGTCAGCCACTGTGACCTTCACTACACATGTCAGCCACTGTGACATTCACTACACATGTCAGCCACTGTGACATTCACTACACATGTCAGGCATTGTGGACTTCACTACACATGTCAGCCACTGTGGACTTCACTACACATGTCAGTCATTGTTAACTGACTGTTGGCTGACTGACAAGCTGCACGTAGTGATACTGACTTCACCCTTCATATCTCCCTGAACAACACATAGCTCCGCCACCCCCACCCCCCCTCCTTCGCACCCCTCCCCTGTTCTCTCTCTCTCTCTCTCTCTCCCTCTGTCCCTCTGTCTGTCGGTCTCTGTCTCTCTACCACTACCACCATTCTTGTTGTTGTTGGGGTGTTTTGTTGTTGTTGTTGTTGTTGTTGTTGTTCCTTTTTTTCTTTTCTTATTTTACAAGATCTTTTCTTTATTATGTGCCCATTGAGGTGTGTTCATTCTCAGTCACCATCTACCCCAGGGTTGAGTGGAGATGGGGGCGGGAGGAGGGGGGGGGTGGAGTTATGTTTCTATGATCTGATGACATAATATCTCTCTGTCTCTCTCTTTCTCTCTCTCACTCTGTCTCTCTCTTTCGCGCTCTCTCTCTCTCTCCCTCTCCCCCATCTTCTTCCCTCTCCCCAGCAGAAGAACAAAATTATAGTATGACGTTTCTTTTTGCTTTGTATTCGGACCGTCGACCTTTTCTCCACCCCCTCACCCCCAAACCCCCTTCTCTCTGTCTGTCTGTCTGTCTGTCTGTCTATGTCCATCTCTCCCTACTCTCTCTCTTTCTGTATCCCTTACACCTCTGTTCCTCTCCCTGACTCTCACTCTAAGACATGAGTCTCTCTGTCTGTCTCTGAGTCTTGACTCTGTGTGTGTGTGTGTGTGTGTGTGTGTGTGTGTGTGTGTGTGTGTGTCTGTCTGTCTGTCTATCTCTGTCTCTCTCTGTGTCTTTCTCTCTCTGTATCTCTCTGTATCTCTCTCTTTCCCTCCCTCCCTACTTCCCCCCTCCCCCCTCCCTCCCTCCCTCCCCCCTTTCCCTTTCTTTTCCACAGTGAAGGAAGGCACGAGGAGGCGTGGGGGAATGGGGATGGGGGGGGGGGGGTGAGGGGGGGTAACGGCTGTACCGGCTGTACCCAAACAAGGCAGGGTAGATAACCATCCGTGTCTTCACTGTCCTCCCCCTTGGCGAGACAGGCACGCCAAGGATTTCCCTGACGTCAGCCATCTGACCACAAAGACAAGTCGTGACTTGAGCCTTCCACCTCGGCGTCCAAAATAGATATTGCCCCTCGCCACCCCCCCCCCCCCCCCCCCCCTCCCCCCCCCCCCCCCCCCGACACCACCCCTATACACATCCTCCACCACACCACCACATGCTTTATACGGGTAACAAAGAATTGGGTGAGGGGTGGAACGGGGGGGGGGGGGTAAGGGGGGGGGGGGTAAGGGGGGGCAGTTGAGAGCTGTTGTACCCCGGAAACGTTGTCAAGAATGTCGGGTGTTTGGGGTCTTGTGGCTGGAAACAGGGAAGAAAACCTTGCAGTCGTGTGCGTGTGTTTTGAGTGAGTGAGTGAATGTGTGTCTGTCCGTCTGTGTGTTTTGAGTGAGTGGGTGTGTGTGTGTGTGTGTGTGTGTGTGTGTGCTGTGTTTTGCTGATACGGGCTCCCGCTTCGTTTTTGGTCACTGTTCCTTTGAAGTTGTCAGTGATTTGTTTCTACTTTTTTTTTCTCTCTCTCTTTACTTTGTTTGTTCGATTTTGTTTGTTTTGTTGTTGGTGGTGTTTTTCCACTGTAGAAATATATATATATATATATATATATATATATATATATATATATATATATATATATATATATATATATATGCATGATTGCACTCGAGGCCTCACCAAGCATGTTGGGTTATGTTGCTGGTCAGGCGGGAAGTGTCGGTTCCAGTAGCTCAAGGAGGCATCACTGCGTTCTGTCAAATCCATATACGCTACACCACATCTGACCAGCAGCGTAACCCAACGCGCTTAGTCAGGCCTTGAGAAAAATAAATGAATAAATAAACAGTGGAGTAGCGCATACAGATTTGTCCGAACGCAGTGAAGCCTCCTTGAGAAACTAGAGAAAAATGAATCGCTGCAGGCCTGCCTATCCAGTCCGATAGCCCATGTGGAGTGATGGCCTGGAGGTAACGCGTCCGCCTTGGAAGCGAGAGAATCTTAGCGCAATGGTTCGAATCACGGCTCAGTCGCCAATATTTTCTCCCCCTCCACTTTAAGTGGTGGTCTGAAAGCTAGTCATTCGGATGAGACGATAAACGGAGGTCCCGTGCGCAGCATGCACTTAACGCACGTAAAAGAACCCACGGCAACAAAAGGGTTATTCCTGGCAAAACTGTGTAGAAAAATCGACTTCGATAGGAAAAACAAACAAAAAACTGCACCCAGGAAAAAATACAAAAAATAAGGGGTGGTGCTCTCAGTATAGCGACACGCTCTCCCTGGGGAGACCAGCCCGAATTTCACTCAGAGAAATCTGTTGTGACAAAAAGAAGTACAATACAATACAGCTTCACTTTCTGTGTTTTGTTCATTGAACTGTAACCCATCAAAACTGGATTGACAAACAAAAAACAGTGCCACACTTGAATGAATGCAGGCAGTCCTCCTCCACCCCACCAAAAAAGAAAGCAAAAATTGGAATTAAAAAAAACAACAGAGCATCAACAGCAACCAAAATAGCATTCACATATATTCTTTTAAAGAAGAAGAACAAAGGTTGGGGCAAAAATGCAATCGAAACAGATTAAGGTTATACCGCCCCAAATCGACTTCCCATCCCCACTTATTAAAAAAGAGTTTCAGTTTCAGGAGCTCAAGGAGGCGTCACTGCGTTAGGACAAATCCATATACGCTACACCACATCTGCCAAGCAGGTGCCTGACCAGCAGCGTAACCCAACGCGCTTAGTAAAAAGAAAGAAAAGAAAATCGTATTTTGTTCGAGATATTGAGTGACATACAAACTTAAAAGAAGAAGAAACACATAGCAAAATGTACATGCTGCAATGATTGCAACTATTCAATGTTTTCTCTCGTGTTAACTGCTCACCTCTCCAAACCTTCGCTCAGAGAACTATTTTCTTCCATTTTCCAAGGCTCTGCTTGTTTGCTTCATCCCCCCCCCCCCCCCCCCCCCCACACACACACACACATACTCCCTACCCCCCACCCCCACAACGACATTCCCTGGCTGGCGACGCCACCTAGCGGGTCACACAGGGAAAAGTAAAGTGGATCCAGGGTAGATAAATGTCAGATGTCCGCCAGACGTGTCTTACCTCCCTTCCACATGGACACGTCATGCGTTCTTTATGTGCTCCTGATTCCTTGCTGCTGAGGACAACCCCCGGTGGTGGAAGGTCGTCCGAAACGGGACACCCCGCTCTCTTTCGTTCTCCAACGTGGGTTTCTTCATCAGCAATCATATACCTCTCTCTCTCTCTCTCTCTCTCTCTCTCTCTCTCTCTCTCTCTCTCTCTCTGTCAAGTCAAGATTTTATTTCATGATGGTAAATTGAATAAGCAACAATTGCTTTTTTCCATCAAGCCATCAATGAAAATAATAATAATAATGAGAGAGACAGACACACACACACACACACACACACACACACACACACACACACACACACATATACAGAGAGACAGACAGAGACAGACAGACACAGAGAGACAGAAAGAAAGAGATAGAGACACAGAGAGAGAGAGAACGACAGATGTTTTGTTGTGTTTGTTTTGGTTTTATTTTTGGTGTGTGTGTGTGTGTGTGTGTGTGTGTGTGTGTGTGTGTGTGTGTGTGTGTGTGTGTGTGTGTGTGTGCTGTTTTCACTAAAATGTAATCCTTCTGTGCTATTTATCCTTCACCTTATTTCTAATCTGAATAATCATCTTAATCTGATTTGCTGGAGCACACACACACACACACACACACAGAGAGAGAGAGAGAGAGAGAGAGAGAGAGAGAGAGAGAGAGAGAGAGAGAGAGAGAGAGAGAGAGGAGTGTGCGTGTGAGAGAGAGAGGGGAAAGTTGAAAAGTTCAGAGAAAATTGAGATGAAATGGATCATATTGAAATGTGTGAACATGAATCTTTCTTGAGAAAACAACTAGAATTTCATCATGAACAATGATGATTATGATTATTTCGAACAGACCAGCAGTGGTTATCAGAATTGACTTGGATGTAACTGGCATAATGATAACTCACCATCTTTAGCAAAACACAGAGAGAGAGAGAGAGAGAGAGAGAGAGAGACAGACAGACAGACAGACAGAGAGATAAGAAGAAGAAGAAGGGAAAGGAGGCAGACCTTCCATACAAATATAACGCTTCCTTGGCTTTCTGGTTCCACTGACGAAAAGTACCGTAAAAAGAGTTCTTTTTAATGAAATGAAACTGACAATGCGTTCTCGCAGATGAAAATAGAGAAACTAGAGGGATATAGAGACAGACAATGAAAAAGAGATGAAAAGAGAGACGGGGACAAAGAGGGAGACAAAGAGGGAGACAAAGAAGAAAGGAAGAGATAGGAAGATGGAGAGCGACAAAAGAGACACACAGAGACATGAGAGAGACAGACAGACAGAGACAGAGAGAGACAGAGACAGACAAATGAGAGAGACAGACAGAGACAGACAGACAAATGAGAGAGAGACAGAGACAGACAGAAAAATGAGAGAGACAGAGACAGACAGACAAATGAGACAGAGACAGACAGACAGAGAGAGAGAGACAGAGACAGACAGAAAAATGAGAGAGACAGAGACAGACAGAAAAATGAGAGAGACAGAGACAGACAAATGAGAGAGAGAGACAGAGACAGACAGACAAATGAGAGAGACAGACAGACAGACAGAAAAAAGAGAGAGAGAGAGACAGAGACAGACAGAAAAATGAGAGAGAGACAGAGACAGACAGACAAATGAGGGAGAGAGACAGAGACAGACAGACAAATGAGAGAGACAGACAAATGAGAGACAGAGACAGACAGACAAATGAGAGAGAGACAGAGACAGACAGACAAATGAGAGAGAGACAGAGACAGACAGAAAAATGAGAGACAGACAGAGACAGACAGACAAATGAGGGAGAGAGACAGAGACAGACAGACAAATGAGAGAGAGACAGAGACAGACAGAAAAATGAGAGAGACAGACAAATGAGAGACAGAGACAGACAGACAAATGAGAAAGAGACAGAGACAGAGACAGACAGAAAAATGAGAGAGAGACAGAGACAGAGACAGACAGAAAAATGAGAGAGGGAGAGAGACAGAGACAGACAAATGAGAGACAGACAGACAGACAGACAGACAAATGAGAGAGACAGAGACAGACCTAAGAACTCAGAACTCAGAACTGTTTTAATGTAAGCCCACCGACCTCTATACAAATAAATGCACGTGTTGCACACACACACACACACACACACACACACACACACACACACAGACACACACACAGACACACACACACACACACACACACAGACACACACACACACACAGACACACACATACACACACACACACATACACACACACATACACATACACATACACACACATACACATACATACATACATACATACATACATACATACATGTGAAAACCAAACCTTGAGTTGGATGAACAACAAAATGTTAGAAAGAATAAACTTAGAATACAACAAAACTAAATAAATAAGGGTAATTCATACACATATCTTTCATCTAAGACTGAGCGCTTTCTGCTCTCTCAAAAATAAACATTACTACATATCTTGACACAATGCTGTTGACATTTTGAAGTAAGTCGGGTAATATGGGAATCCTTAAATTTTGTATATCTTTGATAAGTATCAGAGGCAGAGGCAGAGACAAAGAGAGAAGGAGTAAAGGGGGGGCGGGGGGGGGGGGGGGGTACAGAAACAGATACAGAGACATACTATTTCTATCACTCCATCCAGCTATCCTTAACCCCTTGACGCTTGACCCTGGCTGAAGTGAGATGAGAATGGCGTGTGTCTGAGGAGTACTGACCACACGTGTCCTGTGACTGGTGTCACTGGTGTCACTGACCACATGTTGTGTCCTGTGACTGGTGTCACTGGTGTCACTGACCACATGTGTCCTGTGACTGGTGTCACTGGTGTCACTGACCACATGTTGTGTCCTGTGACTGGTGTCACTGGTGTCACTGACCACATGTTGTGTCCTGTCACTGGTGTCACTGGTGTCACTGACCACATGTTGTGTCCTGTGACTGGTGTCACTGGTGTCACCGACCACATGTGTCATGTGACTGGTGTCACTGGTGTCACTGACCACATGTTGTGTCCTGTGACTGGTGTCACTGGTGTCACTGACCACATGTTGTGTCCTGTGACTGGTGTCACTGGTGTCACTGACCACATGTTGTGTCCTGTGACTGGTGTCACTGGTGTCACTGACCACATGTTGTGTCATGTGACTGGTGTCACTGGTGTCACTGACCACATGTTGTGTCCTGTGACTGGTGTCACTGGTGTCACTGACCACATGTGTCCTGTGACTGGTGTCACTGGTGTCACTGACCACATGTTGTGTCATGTGACTGGTGTCACTGGTGTCAGTGACCACATGTTGTGTCATGTGACTGGTGTCACTGACCACATGTTGTGTCATGTGACTGGTGTCACTGGTGTCACTGACCACATGTGTCCTGTGACTGGTGTCACTGGTGTCACTGACCACATGTGTCATGTGACTGGTGTCACTGACCACATGTTGTGTCATGTGACTGGTGTCACTGACCACATGTTGTGTCCTGTGACTGGTGTCACTGACCACATGTTGTGTCATGTGACTGGTGTCACTGACAACATTGTGTGTCCTGCGACTGGTGTCACTGGTGTCACCTGTCTTACCTCAGTGAGGTGACAGCCCTTCACTGACATCTTGACCTGTGAGCCCTGTCTTACTTCAGTGACGTGACAGCCCTTCACTGACAAGCACACATGTCAGTCAAAGGGTTAACAGTCATACCCATGCCGGGAAAAACTTGAGGGGATACCCCCTGGAACAAAACTAACCCCCTCCAGGACTGATCAAGGGAAGGGACGAGGTCCCCCCCCAAAAAAAAGGGCTGTCTGAACGTTCGGCAATAAAGGCCCGGACCCTTCATTAAAGCTTTGATGACACGGGTCGTCAAAAAAAACTCAAACCGTGTTAATCACGTCAAGCGCGCTCCGCCAACCCCCGGCTAATCAGCAGGCAAGTAGGAAGTCAAACGAATCGCAAATTAGAACGAACAACAGCACTTGACCTGTCTTTAAGACGGACAATCCACTTAGGAAAAGGGGACAGAAGGGTGAAGGAAAAAAGGGGGAAGGAGGTTGGAGGGTGATGGGGGGGGGGGAGGGGAGGGGGATGGGGGTGGCGATACTCAGCTTCCACTTCTGTGGGCTGTAAGCGCAAGTCGTTGTTTTGCTCAAGGGGACGCGAAAACGAATTGTACGAGACCGGAGGCAGAGCTATTCGGTCGGGCAGGCTTCATTACAGAAATTAGGGTTCCGCGACCATCACTCGTTTTCCCCGCCAAACAAGCTGCTTTTAGTGCGGACCTTAAAACCCTGGCTGCAAGTCCGCCAGAGCTGCAGAAGCTGACACAGCACAACGACAGGAATCCACAGCGGGCCCATAACGGCCACTGACAACATGATTTTCGCGGGTGATTAGCCAATCGGCGGAGGGACATAAATGTGCACCGTTCTTCCTGCAGCCATTCAAAACAGAAGACGTAAACAATCTTTGTGTGTATGTAGTTATAACACAGAAAGACAGACAAACACAGAGAGAGAGAGAGAGACAGAGACAGACAGACCGGACAGACAGAGACAGACAGACAGAGTGAGAATGACACAGAGACAAAGAGACAGACAGAGACACAGAGAGAGAGAGAGAGGAAAAAAAAAGTTTAGCGACTTTCTCCTTTTATGGCAGCGATTTAGGGCTCTTTTCGTCTGCACTTAAACGCTCTTTACTTCCTCGTGGAACTGGGGGAGAAATGACGTCATTATAATCTGAACCGGAAGTGCTCACGTCATGGAGTTTTAACAGTGCAGTGTTTGCCTGACGGAGAGAGCCAGCTTGGGAATAATTGGGAGAGTGTGGCATCGTTATTATTGCTTGGAAACTGTCGTTTGCCACGGAATCTGGCTGAACTGAACCATGGCTGTTTTGTGTTGGTCAGCCCAAGGAAAATCCTGGGCCAAGAGTTCAACACACAGAAGTATGGTCAACTGCTTGATGAAAGTGAAATGAAAAAAAGATTGAAGTTGTCTTAATGAAAGATTTAAGTTGTCTTAATGGGAGATTGAAGTTGTCTTGATATAAGATTGAAGTTGTCTTGATGGAAGATTGAAGTTGTCTTGAGGTAAGATGAAGATGTCTGGATATAATATTAAAGTTGCCTTGCTGAAAGACTGAAGTTGTCTTCATGTAGAATATCAAAGAGGGGCACTGTTGATTTGTGAACAATCCGAACACCCCATGCCACAGGGAAAGAATGACAGACAGTGTTCCGCAGGGCAGTCCGCTCTGTCAGTGCTTTGTTGCATTCTTAATACCAGAGTGGGTGTTTGTCGCTCCATCCACGTCAGACAATGGCTTTAATTGTCGTGCTTGGAATCACGGATCGGTGATTATGGTTATGTTTCGTTGCCTTGCCTTGCCTTGCCTTGGTCATTAACACCAATATAAATATGCCGATGGATGCATTCTCTCTCTCTCTCTCTCTCTCTCTCTCCCTCACACACACACACACACACACACACACACACACACACACACACACACATACATACATACATACATACATACATACACTCACACGCGCGCGTGTGCGTTACTAAACCACTTACAACCTCTAAACTGATAAACGCCGAAGAAGTCTTTTTCAGTGCACCAAAACAACTACTTTAACTCACTCAGTACGGCCAGTCCTCTCTTCTCCTCTACACAGACCCCTCGGATGTCCAATGGGTGTCTGAATGACCCAACCTTTAGCTTCCGTCGTCAGAATTGTGGTATTCTTTGTCAACATTCACCTCTTCAGTATAAAAGCCTTCCGCTTGCAATATTTTGATGATGGTAATTGGGGTGAAACGCTGTTAATGTCGTCTCTTTCGCCGTTCGTATGGAGAGAGTTAAAAAAAACAAAAAAAACTATGACAACAAAGTACTTGGTCTTCCACAACACGCTTCATGTATTCGTACATACAATGAAGCTAACTTTTTGCCCCTTGACGAACAAAGGAAAGTCGCTTCTGCTAAATTTTGATTAAGAAGCAGTACCGTTAACTGTCATATAAAATCTGAAGCTGGTATAAAATCAGGCGTTGATTTGCCCCAAAACGAGCAAAATGAATTTCGTCACAAGTAACACCAGCAACGTATGCTGCCGATACAATGCATGGTGCTGGCATTGATCCTGCACTGCAACCAACATCTTTAAGGCCTTCATTCTCTCCTACATCTCTGTGGGAACTCCATACAGCATATATTCCATACTGGTTTGAAAGAAGAAAATAATATGAATCTGCTAGCGAGTCTTGTTAAATGCCACATCGAAAATAATTACCCAAATCATTTGAAAATATATGTAGATGGTTCGTCAATTAAAAATAAAGCAGGCTTGGCATATAATACCAGATATTATATATATATATATATATATATATATATATATATATATATATATATATATATATATATATAAGATAAATCATTCCACATTGGATCAAACACATCATTCAGTTTTACTGCTGAACTTTTTGCAAATCTAATGGCATTAAAAATTACCTGATAAGCTTTTCCCAAATATTGCTGTAGATTTTTTTTTCATTGATTCAGATAGTGCTTCAAACTCTTGGATCGTTAGATTTGCAAACACGATCAGAAATTATAATATGAATAAGTCATTTAATTCAATCATTTCAATCAGAGACACAGAGGTAAGTTTCTGCTGGATTTTGTTTTTCTTTTCAATGATAAGGTTGACAAATCTGCGACCATATAAATGTCATACAACTTCTTCTGTCTCTACAAGAATGTTATATATATATATATATATATATATATATATATATATATATATATATTCTTGATGACAACTTTGCGTGGGATATTTTCAAACATAACCTTAAAAGATATTTAGATAATCGCACAAAGTTTGATAATAACATAATAAACAATCAGTTCAGCGTCAATAAGGAAATACAGACTCGCTTGAAAACTGATGTCTTTAAAACAAAATTTACCAGGAATGTTCTGTGCCTTTGTGGACTGAAATAACAAATTCGCATATTCTGTCTTGTGTTAAGTTAAAAGAGTTCATTCCTAAACCTTCCAAACAACTCAGTTACAAAAATATCTAACTCTTCATCGTTAACACGATTTTTTGTTAGTTTATCTAAATGTCAAATGGCTAATTGCCTGTAAGTATTCTGCCATTTGACTCCTACCTGTTTTACTGGCCGGTTGATTTTATGGTTTGACTAAGTCGATTCCTTGATTTTTGTTTTCATTCCCCAAATGTCCTGCATTCTGAAGTTCTATTTCTTGTCACATATGTAACTGTATACAGTTCGTACACGTTCCCATACACATAAACACATACACTGCACACTTTCCCCCCGTCTCAAACCAACCAACACACATTCCTTCTCAATCCATTGAGACATCTATGGTGCATTTCTCTCCAGTCCCGTAGACCTTCCAGTAAATTAAATCAAGACAATCTATTAGTCAGACTGGGGGGAAAAAAAAAAAAAAAAGTTGTTGACCGTGTCTTCGTGTTATGTTCCCTGTCAATATCCTGGATCAAACAGACTAATCAGACATCAAACGGCCTGTTTAAACTTTATTTATTTCTTTTCTATATCATTCTCCATTGCCCTCAGCACCCCCCCCCCCCCCTTCCTTCCTTCCCCCCGTTTGTCCATAACACTGACTGGAAAACGAACTACAAAAGCAAGATAATATCAAACATAAAAACTAAGAGAGAAAGATACTTTTTTTTTCTTTCTTTTTTTTTTTTAAGGCAGAAAAGAAATTCGCCTTTGCATCAATAACAACATCCAAAGCCTCCTCCTCCGATGCAAAGTATTGATTGCCTCCCCCTAGACAGGAAGGGAACTCCGGCAACAGTCCGTCAAAGCAGAAGAAGCAGTGAGAGCAATGCACAAGCAAGAAGTATTGCGCCGCTTTGCTCTCAGCTCTCCCCGGCTCATTATTCTCAGCCTGCAAAAACAATAACAGCCTGGGAGTAAACAGAAGAAGAAAAAGAAGAAAATAAAATAATTAAAAAAAGAAAAGAAAACCAGCAACGTGAAGCAAAACTTCGACAGTTGCAGTTAACCTTTATTGAGAGCCTATAATATAATCCATGCTTGGCACTACGTTCGCAAGTCGTCATCAAGACGTCAGTTACAGGAATCCATTCGTTACCCCCTCTCCCACCCTCATCCCCCTCTCTTTCTTTTTTTTCTTTCTTTCTATTGAAGAGCTCACGTTTCGAGATCTCGTTCTCGTAGACGATCCGCGCGGCAATTTGAGAAGGATAACTCTTGAATAATAAAAGACATGTGCCTGCCTGCTTCTGGGAGGAGGTGCAGTTAGTTTGAGTTTTAAAAAAATATCTTCTTTTTTTTTTTACGATAGATAGAGTTCTATCCGTTGTAATGGAATACTCTGCATTGGTTCTGCTTCGCGAATTCTACTTCTCTGGGCCGATGATGTATACACGATCGTCTTCATTAACAGTGGTAAAATGAATAAGTCACAAAACTATGAGAACACAATTAATCGACACTTGAGAAGTATATCCAATCCCAAAGATGTGACTGTTCTTTTTCCAGTGTGTTCAAGTTTGATCGAAAGGAACAAACACACAATCGTCACTTACACCAAACTAGACGTCTGAAAACGATTTCTATCGAACGTACCTGGTCTCATTTGCATAGCGAGTTAAGCAGTTCTGCGTATATTTGTTGTATTGGGTGTTAATATGTCTTCTTCTTCTTCTTCTTCTTCTTCTTCTTAATCATCATCATCATCATCATCTTCTTCTTCTTCTTCTTCTTCTTCTTCTTCTTCTTCTTCTCCTTCTTCTTCTTCTTCTTCTCCTCCTCCTTCTTTTCCCTATCCTTTTCCTCCATTTTCTTCACCCCATCCTTCCCCCATCCTCTTTCAATGCATAACTGACGCCAATCGAAATATATTTCGATTACATTCTTTCTAATAATGTGTTTGTCTTTTCCTTTCCTTCTTTCTTTTTCGTTTGTTCTTTCTTTCGTTCGTTCTTTCTTCGTTCCAGAAACTCAGAAACCCACAATGACTCGTCCTGGTTGCAGAAATATCTTATTTCTTCCCCCACCCCCCTTTTTTAGAGGGGGAGTAGTCGGGGAGGGGGGGGGTTGAGGCGGAGGGGTTGGGGAATGGGGTTGGAGGTAGCTGGGAGAAGCTGGAGGTGATGGTGGTGGTGGTTGTGGAGAGGGAAGGGGGCAAGGCATGAGGGAGGGGTGGTGGTGGTGGTTGTGGTGGTTGTGGAGAGGGAAAGGGGCAAGGCATGAGGGAGGGGTGGTGGTGGTGGTTGTGGAGAGGGAAGGGGGCAAGGAATGAGGGAGGGGTGGTGGTGGTGGTGGTGGTTGTGGAGAGGGAAGGGGGCAAGGCATGAGGGAGGGGTGGTGGTGGTGGTTGTGGAGAGGGAAGGGGGCAAGGCATGAGGGAGGTGATGGTGGTGGTGGTTGTGGAGAGGGAAGGGGGCAAGGCATGAGGGAGGTGATGGTGGTGGTGGTGGTGGAGAGGGAAGGGGGCAAGGCATGAGGGAGGTGATGGTGGTGGTGGTGGTGGTTGTGGAGAGGGAAGGGGGCAAGGCATGAGGGAGGGGTGGTGGTGGTGGTGGTTGTGGAGAGGGAAGGGGGCAAGGCATGAGGGAGGGGTGGTGGTGGTGGTGGTTGTGGAGAGGGAAGGGGGCAAGGCATGAGGGAGGTGATGGTGGTGGTGGTTGTGGTGGTTGTGGAGAGGGAAGGGGGCAAGGCATGAGGGAGGGGTGGTGGGGCCAAGGAGGAGGGGGATAGATGTGGGTACACCGTTCGACCCACACAAAAGTGGCACCCCTACCTCCCACCCCTCCACACACACACACACACACACACACACACACACACACATACACGCACACACTCACACGCACACACGCGCGCACGCGCACACACACACACACACACACACACACATATACCGCGTGCAAAGGGTAGAGGGAAGGCGGGGAGGGAGGACGGGAGGGGTGTGTGGAGTTGGACGAGTTCTTCGACGATCAACGTATTCTGTCAGCTGCGGAGAAAGAGCATGTTACCACCATCACCATCACCACCACTACTACTACCCCGCACGCCGTTGACAAATCGATACACACACATCGGCAGAGGGAAATTGTTAGCTCGCTAGCTTGGCTTGTATAGTCTACGACATATATCAGCCGGCTTCCATCTGGAAAAGAACTGAAAAGAAAAGATGGATGAACAAACACACACACACACAGAGAGAGAGAGAGAGAGAGAGAGAGAGAGAGAAAAGGTCAGAGCACACTTCTCTATGGCAACAGGTTTGCCAACCGTGTGTGGCTGTCAAATATCACGTTGCTGGCCGAGGTCTTGACAATTAACCTTTCAGCCCCAGGCTGTTCCGTCACTAGTGTACAATGTGAACACATCAACCCAATAAACAAGGACATCAGCCATGGAATAAAGAAACAAATAAAGAGATGAAATCAATGGAGGATTAGTCAGATGAATAAACAGTCTGCAAGTGGGTAAACGAATGATCAAATAAACAGTCAGAGTTGAACCATTGAATGAATAGATAGATAAATAAATAGATATAGAAATACAGAAATAAACAGATAAATATATATCGTTGTGTGTTGGGTTAACGTCTTGTCACAGCAGATTTCTGTGTGACATTCGGGCTGCTGTTCCTGTGGAAAAAGCTAAAGAAGTAAACGAACTAGTTAAACAAGTGAATAGATAAAATTGATAAAATGGCTTTAGAGAAAAAAAAAAAAAAAAGAAAAGAAAAACGATCGAACGAAAGAAAAAAGAGAGAAATTATTGTGGGCTGTGGCATGGGGTGGGGTGGGGTGGGGTGGGGTCGGGGGATGTTGATGTTCGCTGGACCGACTTACATGTAGATGTCACGTCAGTGTTTGTTGTTGTTTTGTGTGTGTGTGTGGGGGGGGGGGGGTTGTTTGTTTTCTCTTGTTTTGTTATGAACGCTCTTCTCTCTTTTTCCGTGTGCGATCTACTGAGAGGTTCGTCCTTGTAAGAGCAATTGTGCTGTTGTCTGGTTTGCAACTGCCGCTGCTGCTGCTGCTGACGATGATGATGGTGGTGGTGATGATGATGATTGGTAATGGTCAGGATAATGATGATGATGATGGTGATGATGATGATGATGATGAAGCTGTTACTTTAGTCAATAACTACTATATCTAGTATTGTTGCTTTTCTCCTGTAATAAGAACTACTGTTGCTTTAGCAACTACCGTAACTACTGCTTAACTGTTATACTGTTGCTTATACGACTACTGTATTTATTACTGTTACCACCGCTGCTATTGCTGCTTCTACTAATGCTATTACTTCACTCAAAGCGTATATATATATATATATGTGTGTGTGTGTGTGTGTGTGTGTGTGTGTGTGTGTGTGTGTATACAGAGAGAGAGAGAGAGAGAGAAGTGCACTACGCACGCATGTGTGTGTGTGTGTGTGCGTGCGTTCGTGCGTGTGTGTACAACGAGAGAGAGGGACAGACAGAGACAGAGAGCTAGAGAGACACACAGAGAGACAGAGAGAGAGAGACAGACACACAGAGAGAGAGAGAGAGAGAGAGAGAGAGAGGGGGGGGGATGCAGTGTGAAGCTGTTAAATGATCACGATTTGCTGAAGCATGACCTCCAACACCAACATGTGTCGGAAAAAAACAAAAAAAACAAACAGCAGTCACTCGAACAGTTGTAACTTTTTGTCCACATGGGCACAAGGACTTTCCTCCTCAATGTTCTTAAGATTCCGGGTGTGTTCCTTCGTTCAGTTTCAGTTTCATGAAGGCGTCAAAGCGTGCTGACTGACCCATACACGCTACACCAGGAAAAAGGGAAGCACAGAGCCTACAATTGTACTATGTGTGTAAAACAGCCAAATGAATGAAATAATTCATGGCTAAGCAGCACAGACACACAAGCAAAATGCATACAGATACAAAACTGGTGGTAACTGTTGACAGGAGTTTATTGCTTTAAATCTAATGATTTTACTGTTCGTTTATTGCTTTACATATAACGCTTTTACTGCTCTTGTTTAGCGCTTTACACATACTGCTCTTGTTTAGCGCTTAACCCATACTGCTCTTGTTTAGCGCTTTACACATAACGCTTTTACTGCTCTTGTTTAGCGCTTTACATATAACGCTTTTACTGCTCTTGTTTAGCGCTTTACACATAACGCTTTTACTGCTCGTGTTTAGTGCTTTACACATATTGCTTTTACTGCTCTTGTTTAGTGTTTTACACATAACGGTTTTACTGCTCTTCTTTATTGCTTTACATATTACGCTTTTACTGCTCTTGTTTAGTGTTTCACATCTAACGCTTTTACTGCTCTTGTTTAGTGTTTTACACATAACGCTTTTACTGCTCTTGTTTAGTGCTTTACACATAACGCTTTTACTGCTCTTGTTTTGTGCTTTATACATAACGCTTTTACTGCTCTTGTTTAGTGTTTTACATCTAACGTTTTTACTGCTCTTGTTTAGTGCTTTACATCTAACGCTTTTACTGCTCTTGTTTAGTGCTTTACATCTAACGCTTTTACTGCTCTTGTTTAGTGCTTTACATCTAACGTTTTTACTGCTCTTGTTTAGTGCTTTACATCTAACGCTTTTACTGCTCTTGTTTAGTGCTTTACACCTAACGCTTTTACTGCTCTTGTTTAGTGCTTTAAACATAACGCTTTTACTGCTCTTGTTTAGTGCTTTACATCTAACGTTTTTACTGCTCTTGTTTAGTGCTTTACATATAACGCTTTTACTGCTCTTGTTTAGTGCTTTACACATAACGCTTTTACTGCTCTTGTTTAGTGCTTTACATATAACGCTTTTACTGCTCTTGTTTATTGTTTTACATCGAACGCTTTTACTGTCATGTTCATTGCTTTACATCAAATGCGGCGCGTATACGTATGCATTATGCATGTCATGCACGGCGCTTGCGTCAGTATGTACGCACCAGTGTGGGGGTGCTGTGCACACACATTCATTACACGTGGTCCTTTCTTCTTTTGTTCTCCAGTTCAAGTTATCTGCCTTCTATGCGTCTTTTTTTTTTCTTTATTATTAGCTTTTATGTATTTATTAGTGTGTTTGTGTGTGTGTGTGTGTGTGTGTGTGTGTGTGTGTTTTGTTTTTTTGTTTGTTTGTTTTGTTTTTGTTTTTTTTTATTTTTTTTTATTCTAATGCTGTGTACAAACTCAAGGTAGTCTTTTCAGCGCCTTCAATTAAAGCACACGCCAGTATCTACCAATTTGTTTCAGTAATCTTTTTTTTTTAACATACCATTAGCGCTATCAAACATAGTATGGATGAACGCTGGCTAGTTTTAGTGTCACACACTCTTTTTCTTTTTTTTTTTCATTTCACGGTACTGATCTGTTTTATGTCGCTTTTGTTTTCAAAATTGTCTTCGATATCTTAATATTCGTGTATATATATATATATATATATATATAAGTTTTTGTCTTGATATCATTACAAACAAAACTTGCCATCACTGATTCCGATGTGTGTGTGTGTGTGAGAGAGAGAGAGAGAGAGAGAGAGAGAGAGAGAGAGAACATTAAACTTGAAATTGATTCTTTCTTCTTTTGGGCAAAATGTTCTTAAATAAAACGAAATAAAATCAGACCTGAATGGTCATCTACTTCCACAGATGCTCCTGTACAGTTCCATTGCAGCCGGAGGAACTGACTGACTGACTGATATGGATATTCATTTTGCGGCAATCCTCGTTCAGAGTCCAACGAGCTACCTACCTGGGTGCAGCCAGCTGATAGCGGCTGCCCTGCACTCTCATCATTCGTTTCCTTTGTTACATGGTTAGACTTAGGTCACACACATTCTGATTGGACAACAGTTTGTAGCACAATAGTTTTTCCCACTTTCTCCTTGATTGCTATATATCCCATTTGGAAGGAAAAAGAACGTAAAGAGAATAAACTATAAACATTTTGTGTCGATTCGTAGTTACATAGGATCACCAGTCCCTGTGTTGATCTATGAACAGCGTTAAGCTTTATATTTAATTTCTCAGTCGCACACAGTGACATTTATTGCCGTTGTGTAACAGCAAACTGGTGTTGTCAAATAATAGTCAGCTTTTGTGTATAAAATAACTTCTACCCGTTGTCAGCATGCCCGAAGGATATGAATTTATGAAGCAAAATACAAATAAGGTGCCCATCAACACGAAATATAAATAAATGTATACAAATCTCAAGATCACAATACATCTTAATATTCACTTTAGCAACCAAGGTAAACGTTCTTGTTTATAGTTGTTTAAGTTTGAAGCAAGTAATACCTTTCTAAGAATTGAAAATCGAAGTATCAGCGCTTTGAAAAAAAAAAAAAAAAAAAAAAAAGTTATAAGGGAAGTAACTCGTTTTGGTGGTGGTGGTGGTGGTGGTGGTGGTGTGTGTGTGTGTGTGTGTGTGTGTGTGTGTGTGTGTGTGTCTCCCTTCTATGTTTTTTTGTTTTTTTCTTTATTAGATTTTATGTATTTGTTGGTGTTTTTTGTTTGTTTTGTTGTGTGTGTGTGTGTGTGTGTGTGTGTGTGTGTGTGTGTTTATTTTTCATTTTATTTATTCTAATGCTGTGTACAAATCTGACGGTAGTCTTTTCAGCGCCTTCAATTAAAGCACACGCCAGGTATCTACCAATTTGTTTCAGTACATTTTTTTTTTTTTCTTTTTTTTTATGGCAGACATATCAAAAACGATGGACTGACATCACTGCAGAATGGACAGAGTAAAACCAATTTGTAAAGACCCGGGCTTTGACACACAGACGACACTTCTGGAGGAATGTAGCAGTGAGCAGTTTATTTCTGTGCTTAATGAGTCCTCCCAGAAAATGTTATGTCTTGTGATGCTGGAGTGATGGCCTAGAGGTAACACGTCCGCCTAGGAAGTGAGAGAATCTGAGCGCAATGGTTCGATTCCCGAAAGTCGCCAGGATTTTCTCCCCCTCCAGTAGACCTTGTGTAGTGGTTTGGTCGCTAGTTATTCGGATGAGACGATAAAACCGAGGTCCCGTGTGCAGCATGCACTTAGCGCACGTAAAAGAACTCACGGCAACAAAAGGGTTGTTCCTGGCAAAATTATGTGGAAAAACCCACTTCGATAGGAAAACAAACAAAAGTTTAAACACACACACACACACACACAAACAAAAAAAAACAAAAAAACTGCAGGCTGGAAAAAGTAAATAAATAAATAAATAAATAAAAGGGTGGCACTCTTAGTGTAGCGATGTGCTCTCCCTGGGAAGAGCAGCCCGAATTTCACACAGAGAAATCTGTTGTGACAAAAAAAGAGTAATACAATGTTGTATATGGATCAGTCCACACGATTTGACACCTCCTTGATACTGAAACCGAAACTGCTGCGTTGTGGTCTATAATTTGCGTACTCCAAATAAAGAAGGTTCAGTTGCTATGTGTATCCCAAGCTGTGACAACAGCAGAAGCAGCAATAGTCGTAGTGTGCGTCTGTGCGATAACGGACCAAGGGAAGCAACTGTTACAATTGAGAAGAATTGAATTTGATAATGGTATTGCCCCCTGATATTAGCTCCCTCTCTCATTTTGTCTTTGAGCTCTCCGTCTGTGTGTGTGTGTGTGTGTGTGTGTGTGTATACACTCACATATTACATATCCTTTTTCTCTTTCACACACAGTTCCTCTATGTACCTGTGAACAGCGCTGACACTTAATTTCTTAATCACACACGATACTACTATACTTATTTCTTATGTGTAACACCAAACCTGGTGTTGTCAACTAATAGTCCACTTATGTGTATAAAATTACTCCTACCCATCGTGACCATGCCCGATAATATGAATTTATTAATCAAAATACAACTAAGGTGCTCGTCAACACGAAATATAAACGAATGTATACAAATCTCAAGATCACAATATATCTTACTATTCACTTTTGCAAGCAAAGTAAACGCTCTTGCTTATAGTTGTTTAAGTTTGAAACAATAAATATCTTTTCTAACAATAGAAAATTGAAAAGAAAAAAAAAAATGTTATAAGGGAAGTAACTCGTTTTAGTGGTGGTGGTACTAGTGGTGTGTGTGTGTGCGTGTGTGTGTGTGTGTGTGTGTAAGAGAGAGATACAGCAAAGTATGAATGCACGGAGTTTTCTCAGATTTAGTGTACGCAGTGAAATACGCAACTCAGACCATGGCCAGTAAAACACAAAAGCACAGAAAGAGCTATCTAATTCTTTTTTCTTTAAAGTGCATCAAGTGTGGGTGGGCATTTCAGTCACAGACTGGGTGTGTACTTCGTTTCAAAGAACACCAGGGCTTTACCTACTGTGAAAAAATATTTTAACTACTCATAATTAATTAATTCTGTGTCCCAAACATGCCCAAAGTACACTTATTTCAGATCTCTGATAATCAACCTGACCTTCGGAACTTATTACGTAATGTTTCTATGATACAAAATACAAACAAGGTGCTCACCAACACGAAACAAGAATGAATAACTAAAAATTTTGAATTCACAGAATAAAGGAAAACATTAAACTTGAAACTGATCCGATTTCTACTTTTGGGAAAAATGTTCTTGAATGTAATGAAATAAACCAGATCTGAATGGTCATCTAGGGACGCACAGATGCTCCTGTAGAGTTCCATTGGAGCCGGGGTAACTGACTAATATGGATATTTATGTAGCGACTACCCTCGGTCAGGGACCGAGCACTGAGCGCTTTACCGTGGCAAACATGCCAGGAGTCGTTTGCATAATTAGCTACCTACCTAGGTGGAGCCAGCCAGCTGATAAGCTTACCTGCCCTGTCATCATTCGTTTTCTTTGTTATCTGATTAGACTTTACCACACACACACTCTCTTATTGGACAATAGTTTGCAGCGCAATAGTCTTTTCCAGTTTCTCCGTGACAGCAATACATCCGTTTAGAAGGTGAGAGAAGGTAAAGAGAAAAACCTTTAAACATCTTACGTCGTTTTGTAATTTCATAGGATCACCACCCTATTTATTTATTTGTGAACTCCTTTGTTAGTGAATTTCTCAGTAAGCTTAACACATAGTGCTACTTAATATGAATTTCTCAGTTAGGTACAGTGATATTTATTACTTACGTGTAACACCAAATTGGTGTTGCCAAATAATAGTCTTCTTTTGCGTATGGTTACTTAAATGCTTGCAGTTATGTCTCCCCAAGAATATGAATTTATGAAGCAAAATACATGTAAGTGCTCATCAGCATGAAATATAAATGAATGTATACAAATTTCAAGATCACAATACATCTTAATGTTCACGTTAGCAACCAAAGTAAACGTCCTTGCTTATAGTTGTTTAAGTTTGAAACAAGAGATATCTTTCTACAAATAGAAAATAGAAAAGTATTAGCGCTGCAAAAAAAACATGTTATAAGGGAAGTAACTCGTTTTAGTGGTGGTGAGAGACAGAGAGAGAGAGAGAGAACGAGATACAGCAAAGTGTGAATGCACGGGGTTTTCTCAGCTTTAGTGAATGCAATGAAACACGCAACTTTGACTTTGGCGAGGAAAGCACAGAAGGATCTAACGAATTGTTTTCTTCTTTGAAGTGCATCAAGTGTGGGTGGGCATTTCAGTCACAGACTGGGTGTGTACTTCGTTTCAAAGAACACCAGGGCTTTACCTACTGTGAAAAAATATTTTAACTACTCATAATTAATTAATTCTGTGTCCCAAACATGCCCAAAGTACACTTATTTCAGATCTCTGATAATCAACCTGACCTTCGGAACTTATTACGTAATGTTTCTATGATACAAAATACAAACAAGGTGCTCACCAACACGAAACAAGAATGAATAACTAAAAATTTTGAATTCACAGAATAAAGGAAAACATTAAACTTGAAACTGATCCGATTTCTACTTTTGGGAAAAATGTTCTTGAATGTAATGAAATAAACCAGATCTGAATGGTCATCTAGGGACGCACAGATGCTCCTGTAGAGTTCCATTGGAGCCGGAGTAACTGACTGATATGGATATTTATGTAGCGACTACCCTCGGTCAGGGACCGAGCACTGAGCGCTTTACCGTGGCAAACATGCCAGGAGTCGTTTGCATAATTAGCTACCTACCTAGGTGGAGCCAGCCAGCTGATAAGCTTACCTGCCCTGTCATCATTCGTTTTCTTTGTTATCTGATTAGACTTTACCACACACACACTCTCTTATTGGACAATAGTTTGCAGCGCAATAGTCTTTTCCAGTTTCTCCGTGACAGCAATACATCCGTTTAGAAGGAGAGAGAAGGTAAAAAGAAAAACCTTTAAACATCTTACGTCGTTTTGTAATTTCATAGGATCACCACCCTATTTATTTATTTGTGAACTCCTTTGTTAGTGAATTTCTCAGTAAGCTTAACACATAGTGCTACTTAATATGAATTTCTCAGTTAGGCACAGTGATATTTATTACTTACGTGTAACACCAAATTGGTGTTGCCAAATAATAGTCTTCTTTTGCGTATGGTTACTTAAATGCTTGCAGTTATGTCTCCCCAAGAATATGAATTTATGAAGCAAAATACATGTAAGTGCTCATCAGCATGAAATATAAATGAATGTATACAAATTTCAAGATCACAATACATCTTAATGTTCACGTTAGCAACCAAAGTAAACGTCCTTGCTTATAGTTGTTTAAGTTTGAAACAAGAGATATCTTTCTACAAATAGAAAATAGAAAAGTATTAGCGCTGCAAAAAAAACATGTTATAAGGGAAGTAACTCGTTTTAGTGGTGGTGAGAGACAGAGAGAGAGAGAGAGAACGAGATACAGCAAAGTGTGAATGCACGGGGTTTTCTCAGCTTTAGTGAATGCAATGAAACACGCAACTTTGACTTTGGCGAGGAAAGCACAGAAGGATCTAACGAATTGTTTTCTTCTTTGAAGTGCATCAAGTGTGGGTGGGCATTTCAGTCACAGACTGGGTGTGTACTTCGTTGTCAAGAACACCAGGCCTTTAATTACTGTGTAAAACATTTTAACTACTCATAATTAATTAATTAATTCTGTGTCCCAAAGATATGTCTAAAGCACTGTTATTTCACATCTCTGACAAATAACTTTGCTCTAGGCCCTTGTTACATAATGTATTTACGGTACAAATCACAAACAAGGTGCTCACCAACACGAAATAAAAATGAATATCTAAACAATTTTAAATTAAAATCAATTATAATTTACTCAATAAACATATGTAAACATTACTCTTGCTATTTATTCAAATTCAAGAACAACTTTTTTTTTCAAAATCAACACTTGGTGCGCATTTGTGAGAAAAAAAGAAAGAAAACGTTGAGGGAAGTTACTCGCATCAAAAGCCATTTCAACCTCAACGACCTTGGCGGACTATTCGCCACATTTTCATGTCGCTTTTACTGATGTTGGTTTTCTCTTCTTGTCAGCATAAATAAGTGTGAAGAGAGAGAATTTCCGATTTTGAAGAAGGCTTCTCTGCATTCGAACAGCGACAAATACGCTGCACCACATGCGTCTGTAACAGCGTAACCCAGCGTAGCGCTCAGCCAGACGGCTTTGATAAAAAAACATTTAAAAAATAATAATAATAATAATAAAAATTAAAAAAAAAACCAAAAAACTGAAGCCGACGTGTCTCCCGCAAAATTGTCGAAATAACCCCGTTATACGAATTATCATGAAATTTATTCATGAAAAGAAAAAATACTTAACTGACGTGCACATCAGCACCAAATAAAAATAAATAACATCTAAATTTTTATTCATCATTTTTTTTTTTAATTCTTTATTAATGTCCATGAAATTCAGTAATAGTTGTTTGTTTTTGTTTAAGTTTAAAAAGTTCCTTGCTAAAACAAATCAAAAAATTGAACAGTAAAACGAATTTGGGGAAAATTGTAAGGGATGTGACTACCAACAGAGCCGACTATTTTGTCGACCTTGAAGTGTTTTATAATGCACTGTTTTACTGTCGATTTTCTCGTACGGTCAGTTTTTTTTTCAGCGTCATCAGTACACATAAAGTATGTCATCACTTGGGCATGTGTGTGTGTGTGTGTGTGTGTGTGTGTGTGTGTGTGACAGAGAGTTTCTCACGAATACGTCACTGTGTTCGAACAACTGACTTCACTACACCGCATAGCTGTTGGCAAGGCTGTCAGTGTAACCGTCAACGCGCTTCAGTTGTCAGGCCTAAAGAAAAAACTGATGCGAAAAATGAAAAATCAAATAAAAATACTGAATAATGATAACAACAACAACAACAACAACATCAGTTAATAATAATAATAATAATAATAATGGATGCTTGTAGTACGCACGGCACACTATCCAGAAATCTACTCTAGTTACTTTACAGAAAAAAAAGTTTTGTTTACATCAGTGACACCCGCCGGCATTACATTAATCAGTGTTACGTACACTGACACACTGACCAAATGTGACTGACTTACAAGCCACACACACACACACACACACACACACACACACACACACCGCGGACACAAACACTGACACACACACGGCACTACACACACACACACACTGCGGCGGGCCGGACAACTCAGTGAACTGACCACACACACACACACACACACACACACACACACTGTGATTACGGCATACATTTTAACACACACATGTACATAGCAGCTACCCGGCTTCCTCACATACTAGTACGCACGCACAAAATTAATACACATTCACGGTGTGACAACCACTGAGACTGACGTGCGCGTGCCAGTGCGGCCGCACTGTGACACACGTGCGCCAGTGACGACTGATACACACACACACCGTGACACACACACACACACACACACACACATGAATACGCATTCATAAACAACCAAGTATTTATGTACACACACATATGTGTACACTGACACACAGTCAAGCACAGCTCACGTCGGAAGTGAACCTGCCACAGCTGAACTTAGTGTTGTCAGCCTGAGGGAAAAGGTGACTGAGTTTTGCCGAAAGATGCAAGGCCGGAGTCAGAATGACGGAAGTTGTCATGGAGCTTGTTCCACGTCTTTGGTGACTGAAAAGATAACCCGGGACTATCTGTGCCCATAGGTCTTACCACAGTCTGACGTGAGGTATCCTGATAAGTCGAGTATCAGAGGGAGAACGGAGGTCGGCTCAGTGGAGACGGAAAGATACTTGGAGCGGCGGCTTGATCCGGCCGTCATGACTGCAGAGTTGATAGCTTATTTTCTGTTCGATCAGAACTTGAAACGGGCAACCAGTGGAGAGACTGATCGCCGCGACTGAGGAGAAACACGGTCTAATTTAGAGGCTCTGCAAATGAGTCTCAGCAGCGCTAGTGACATTACTGATATATACAAACATATATATAGGTGCAGAGCACGATTTTTAACTGAAGAGCTTAAGCTTGAGTATCTATTCACTGGCAATTACTGTGATGCCCTTTGCGTCATATACATTCGATTTATGAGAGGTCAGTACCAGAACACGTACTTTAATACATACATATATACATATATACTCACACACACACACACACACACACACACACACACACACATATATATATATATATATATATATATATATATATATATACTTGTCAGCCAGTTCAGTTCCGGCTGTAAAGGAATATAATTTCAGTCCTTTGTTATGATTCATATTTGGTTTCATATTTGGTATGTACATAATCATAATTTACCACTGATTTGAAACTGGTAACATTCGAGTTCATGGATTACTTACGACTGAACCGTCTTTGCAAACGTGTAACATGAACACTATATACTCTGGAGACGAATTCCGTGTTAAAATGACACTGTGTTGACCCTCCAGCAGTTTCCGGTCATTCGAAGAGGAATAATCTCTGCTCAGTGTAATTTTCTTTTCGCAACACTGATATTTCATGCCAGCGGAAGCCGCTCGGCTGAAACAGAGTATGTTCAGAAAGCTGTGTAATGTCGCGTGCAGTATCATGAGTTTAAATTTGGTAATAAACTTATCCAACATTCACTGCATTTCATCTTTTATTTCATTTATGAAAAATATATATCAGCAATTCAAGAAAATACTAATAGAATGGTAAAACATGCACATGTTTAGCAAGCTGTGTCAACAGATGCCTTATGTTTAAAACATACAGTAAACTGCATACCATTGTTTTCCACAACTGAGTGATGTTCAGTAGTAGGCCTTGTGAGCATTTCAGTGTTAACGGACTCAGCCTCTTAATAATTGTTATTTTATTTTAAGAAGCCGTAAAAAAAAAATCAAAATTATTTCAAAGAATCAACACCATCCCTCCCACTATTGCACAACCAAGCGAGGGAACTTTGCTTTTGCTTGTTTGACTGATTTTGGGTTTGTGATTGGTTGGCTGGTTTTGTTTTGTTGTGTTTTATTGTTAGACTGATTGAAAAACCGTTTAGCACACATAAATAACAATACAACAACAATATAATGATGATGATGATAATAATATTATTATTATTATTATTATTATATTACGCCATCTAAAGTGGGACAAGAAATTAAGAATCGCTGATGGTCAGAGGTTTCCTTCGGGCGAGAGGCGCTCAATAAATGGGAAGTAACTGTGCTACACATTTCTGCCTTTATCCTGGTTATGTCCCATAGACTGGCGGCGATTTCTCGGTCAGTTCTCGCCTTTTCTTTCAAGAAAGTCCGTCTTCTGCGTGTCTGACTGATTGTCTATGACTGTCTGTTTGTCCTGTCCGTCTGTCTGTCTTTGTCTGTTTGTCTGCCTTATCCGGATGACTAGGCAATGACCTGCCAACGAAGTGGTGTGTGCCAGTGAACGGAGCACAACGTGACAAACTAGTGCAACATGATTTAGTCGTGAATACAACGATCTTCTTCTTCAACGTTCGCGGGCTGCAACTCCCACGTTCACCACTCGTGTGTACACGAGTGGGCTTTTATATGTATGACCGTTTTCACCCCGCTATGTAGGCAGCCGGCCATACTCCGCTTTCGGGGGTGTGCATGCTGCGTATGCCACAGTTCTTGTTTCCACGGCATAACCCACCGAACGCTGACACGGATTACAGGATCTTTTACGTGCGTATTTGATCTTCTGTTTGCATATACACACGAAGAGGGTTCAGGCACTAGCAGGTCTGCACATAAAAATTATGTTGACCTGGGAGACCGGAAAAATCTCCACCTTTTACCCACCAGGTGCCGTTACCAAGATTCGAACCCGGGGCCCTCAGATTGAAAGTCCAACGCTTTAACCACTTGACTTTTACGCCCGTCGACTGCAACGATCAAACCGAAAACAGTTCACGTATCTTGAACTTGAAAGAAACGGACCTGTTTAGGAAACAGCGTTTTCTCTCATCTTCAAGGACAGACAGGGTGGCTGCTAGACTGACAGACAGTTCCTAAAGAAGTTTTTTTTATGAAAATAAACACATATGAAAAACATTACATTCTATTCACCTCTCCTCTCCCTCCCCCCCCCCCCCTTCCCCCCGATCCCCTCAATTTATTTTCTACTTCGTGATTCTTTTTGCAGTTGACATAATTCGCTTTGTGTGTGGGGAGGGGGCGGGAGAGTTGGGGGTACGCTACTCGCTTGTTCACACATGCGCTCGCGCGTGCACGCACACACACACACACACACACACGCACAAGCACACAGATACACACAGTTATGCATACATGCATAATTACATACTTCTCTCTCTCTCTCTCTCTCTCTCTCTCTCTCTCTCCATCACACACACACACACACACACACTATATATATATATATATATATATATATATATATATATATATATATATATATATATATATATATATATAAAATGAGAGTGCGTTCGTGTTTCTGTGAAATCTGCGCGTGGATCCATGCATGCGTGCGTATATTTGCGCGTACGTGATGCTCACATACTTTATATCATATTTACAAACCATTGTTTTTTCTGTGCTTTTTGACTCACTTGTGTAAACAAAGTGAGTCTATGTTTGAACCCGGCGTTCGGTTGTCTGTGTGTGTGTGTGTGTGTGTGTGTGTGTGTGTGCGTCTGTGGTAAACTTTAACATTGACATTTTCTCTGCAAATACTTTGTCAGTTGACACCAAATTAGGCATAAAAATAGGAAAAATTCAGTTCTTTCCAGTCATCGTGTTTAAAACAATATTGCACCTCTGGGATGGGCACAAAAAAATAATAAATGAAGCCTAATTATATGCAAACTGCATATACTGTTATATTTATATTTTTTGTATTCTCTAAACTTGGCACTTTGTTCTGATATTCTGACACAACAACAAGAGCAGTCATTATTATCATTTTTTGTTCAAACAGGAACTTATTTTGCTAAGTATGGAAGTTTTATTTATTTTGCAAACGTTTTTGGTGCAGATAGTAAAAAAGGGAAATTACTCTGTAATTAATGCTAGGGGACTTAATTTGCTTTAAACTGATCTTTCTCATCTTAAACATTACTTCTTTTTTTTTCTTTTCTTTTCTTTTTTCTTCTCCCAAGTTTATCCATCATATTTAATACAGAGCACTTTTCAACCATTTTTAAAATCTCTTTTTTTTCCCTCCTAATGATTCCTTTACAGGATAAAGCGTGAAGCACAAGTGAGTCTTGAAGGCTTTGCCTCTTGTTCTTCTTTTTTTATGTTGGCATGGTGCAGCGTACAGTGCATTGTATGGCTAAAACACTATTCCAGGCTTCACCCTCACCCTCACCCACCCTCCCACCCATCAGACACAAGCTAATACCACCTCCGCCCACACCCCCTCTCCACCCCCGCCCTCCCTCCCCCGCCGAACACCTTACCCCACTTCCTGGTGTCTGGGCATGCGCCAGTCAGAAAACACCACGCATGCGCCACGGTTTGAAAACAACCGCCAAAAAACTTCTCTGGTTCCACTCTTGCAAAAAGCTGTTTCGTCTTTCAAGATTTTGTGTTTTAGAGTTTCCTATTCGATTGTGTTGTGAACAGGTCAGTACTTCTGTTGCACATGTCTGACTTCTTTCCATCGCTTTTTGTTTTTCTTTTCTTTTTTTTATAGGCTGGAAATGTTCTGCCTTGAGTGGGAAGTAAACTTGTATCTGCACCTGTGTTTCAGCATGTTTGACTGAGCCCTCGAAAATCACTAGGAGGATAGCATGCGGGAAAAAAAAAAAAAAAAAAAAAGTGGTGTGCGCAGTTTGACTGTTCACCAGAACGTTCTCCGCACACATAACTAACACGTGCAGCACGGAAACGTGTGTCTCTGCGGCACACACTTTAAGTGGCATGCTCGCTCTCAGGTGAAATTTGTGAAATTGACCTTGTTTTTTTCTTTCAGTGCTGCACACGCCTTTTTCTTTGGAAAAAGCAAACTAAACTGCAGTAATCGCACATTTGGCATCCTAAATTCAGCTCCAGGAATGTAGGATGCTAAACTGCGACATTTCCCTTCCCCCTCCCGCCCCCCTCGCCCCCCCTTTTTTTTCTTTCCTTTTGTTGTTGTTGTTCACTTCAGTTTTCCATCAGTACACAGGTTGTACACATTTATTCAAAGCAGTATTCTTCTGAATATACAATGTTCTTTGTCTGAGTGTTCTGCCCTCATGGACATTTCAGTGCATACATTAATGTGTTTGGAGTTGTCTGAGATATGGGTTACTCTGATCTGAGTATGTGGGTTCCTGTGTGGTATAAGCGACGAAATCATCACAGGAATTATAATGCAAACGTATCGAAGAAATGCAGTTAATTCGACAGTAATTGTTGAAATTTGACACAATAAACGGAAGAAAGTTGACGCCTGGACAGGAGGCAGGGTCCGCCCCCCGAATCGACGCACAGTGATTGGCTCTTCTGCCGGACAGGGACGCTCGCCACGACGACCCCAGGACAACTCGTCACAAGACCACATGACAGTGAATAAAACACTTATATATCAGACGATGCACATTTTTGACACGCCATACCACACTCATTCGGCCAGTCCATGAGATGGACACCAATGTTTAGCAATACTAATAATACCAGTAGATGATACTAAAATGTGAAAAAGTTTGTGCACAGTGTGTGTGCGTGCGTGTGTGTGTGTGCGCGCGCGTGTGTGTGTGTGTTATCTTTTTACGTTTACTAACATGGATTCAGATTTCATCTGAGACCTAGCTCTCATTCAAAAATGAATTGTACAGAGTGGGAGGACTCAGTTGTTGTTTTAAATACTTATACAAATTTGGCTTGCAAAGATTATATAAGTGGTGTATTTGCAATTTTCAAGCTGGCGTTCCGATTTGTCAACACCATAAAGTATGTCAGTTATTGAAAGTTTCAGTCTAAGATCTGCTTTTGAACTGATCGATTTTTCTACATAACACCAAAAGCTGAACACAACTGAACATTCAAAGAAAAAGTGTTCAGCATAATCGACAGTGTCTGGACAATAGGAACATTTGTTATTTTCTTTTACTTTCATTTCACTGAGAAGATTGTTTGTTGGACAAATGTTGTGTAGAATTTTCCATAGAAGAACTTATGGTCACACTTCTTTTTTAACATCATTGGCTCTTGACCTAAAAATTTGCCCGATTTTCTTAACCAAAAATTAACCGCGCATGGAGTTACTATTTCTTCATTTTCAGGTAACGTATTCTTAACCATTCTAGGCTTTGTGTTATACCCGCGACTCGCACACCGGGGATGTGAATCATTTGAAGAATATGTTTATAACGCGGTGTGTAGTCTTACGAAAGAAGGATCGAAGTTGGTGTTATATTGCAAACGGTGAATGAAAATGCTTCCTTTTCCCAGTTCCTCCTCCTCCTCCCCCCACCCCCTTCTTCTTCTTCTTTCAATTACTTATTCATTCAGATTTATGGAACAAAATCTTTTCTGTCAGATTGACATGCTCCTTTAATGATATGTGAAGCAGGAGAAACTTCTACTGGAAATCTGCGTTGGTCACTTTCCTTTCACTGTTCTATCATTTTCCTACACTACTCTTCGATAGGCACCCACACTAACACAACTGGGCGGGCTGGGGAGCGATTCTGTCACGGCCGATTTGTGTGTGGATTGTGTGTGAGAGAGAGAGAGTGCGAGAGTGCGTGTGTGTGTGGATGGGTGTGTGTGTGTGTGGTGGAGGGTGGGGGATGGGGTGCGTGCGTGACACCTCTTATTCGCCATGGACAGCACATGCACGACCACGCTCCAATTGAGCACATTGATGATTTGAAACATCTACTGGGTGTTAGACAAAATTGGAGTGGGACCCTGACTGATTTAAAAGGAATTTAAAACCATCGGCGTTTGCGAAGCGACGCCCGCTGGCGTGGATTACACCTGAGCACGAGTTAGCTGCAAGGCTTTGGGTTCCAAGACCTTGGTTCGTGAGGCTTGCTGCAGGTGGAGGTTATCTGGTCGAAACTGAAAGTGGGAAGTTTATATTTGGTTTTAAACGACATCATGATTCAGACTTGTTTACTTTCATTTGGGGTGGGGGTTTTCCCCCAAAGAAGGTGGGATGAGGGGCGAATTTTCTGGAGGTGCTGGAGTTGATAGAAGTATTCAAGTCTCATACATATTCCGCCTGAAGCTACGGCTATGTCACTGTCTTGCTCTCATCTCAAAGGGATCCTTGTCATTGCGGTGAACGCGCGAAGCTAGTGGTATTGGGTACTGTTTTTTTGTTTTTTTGGTTTGGGGTTTCTCATCGTCGAGTCGTTCGTTGTGTGTGTGTGTGTGTGTGTGTTCTTTTAGTGTGTGTGTGGCTGTGGGTGGATGGGTGCAGGTTAAGAATTCCCGTCATAAACGACATCACCAAGCTGATGCAGTGCACTGTTTATTTGCTGATTTCCGACAGAGCTTCAGACAGGCTTTCACAGGAGTGACTGGCTAATTTTGTCTGTGAGCGTGTTGTGTGTGATGTTCGTGCTAGGCGGGTGGTGTTTGAGTTGCACGTTAGTTTAAGGTGAGAATGTGCGAGTGTGCGCGTTTTGGGGAAGTGCGGACCGGGCTCTGGTGGCGACAGGATGTTTGTATTCTCGGTATGTTCTGTCCTGTTGACCAGCCGCCATAGTGATGTGGTTAGCGTCGCGGACTGACGGCTCCCTAGGAGGACGCGGGTTCGATTCCCAGCGGAGGTGGGTTTCTTCGGCCTACGGCCGGCTCTTTACATGAATCGTCGAGTACAACTTTGTCATATAATTCCATACCTAAATGGACCATCATGGCAGCATCGTCATCACCATCATCGTCATCCTCTTACTCCTCCTTCATCAGTATAAAAAGTCCCAAACAATGTCGCCTTTCATGTCCTGCTCTTCAGTTATGGTGACTTCAGTTTCGACACCCTTCCACTTCCGTGATTGGGGTGAGCCTTGTCAATGTCTTAAGTGTCGGCAAATTAATGTGGGACTCTAGTTGGAGGGACGTGGTGGCGGTCTCCACTTGCTCAGACTAAGCCACGATTGTCGTCAGTAGGGGGCTTAGTAGATGGTGTCCTGGGTACGTTAAATCAGAACAGAAACTAAACACCACCAAAGTAACTCAGCAGCAGTGCAGGGTCTCCTCTGGTGTGTGGCTTTCTGGCGACCTAACATCGATGGTTCTCTGTGGATTGCCTACGCTGGAACGACAGACGAACCCGCGTGTGGCCGTGTATGGAGAACTCGGAATGAGCGGCGCGGGAGTAATGCCACTGAAACGGTGGGACAACAGCAACAAAAATATTCTGTCCTTTTTCTCACTTTGCTGAATTTCTATTATTTCCTTTTCTCGGTCCTCTATATTCTCTCTTTTGTTCTTAGTCTTGGTCAGAATATTGACAGTGCTGATGACTATATCTTTGAGTTAAATAAAGTTTCTTTTCTCTTGTGATGTACGCCTCCATCCACGTGTTTATTTGGCGTGAACCCCACGGTGGTGCATGGCCGTCACCTCCCGTTCCCACCATAGCTTTGTAACACAGACTGCTCGCTGCGTGCCAGCTGCTTGAAATCACAGACTTTTTTTTTTTTAACGATCGGGCTTTCCTGCATGCGAGTACGTGTGTGTGTGTGTGTGTGTGTGCGTGCGTGTCTGTGTGCCTGTGTGAGTCTGTTTCTGTGTATACTTGCTTATTTTCTCATCAGGAGTATTCTCTCTCTTCATGCTGCTCTGTGGTTTGTTGTTTTCTGACAGGGTGACACACCTGGGCCATGACGGTTTCCGTGAGGCCCGTGCACAGGGAGCGGTAAGATGGCAGCCCGCGTTGTGTGTCTGTGCCTCGTGTGGTCACTCTGTTGTTGGAAAGCATGATGATGCACAGTGACGTTCCCTCTGTCTCTCCACTGTCCTGCCTGTTTCTGTCCCTGTGTCTCTGTCTGCCTGCCCATCTGTGTGTCTGTTGTCTGTCTGTGCGTGCGTTTGTCTATCTGCCCGTCTCTGTCTTTGTGTCTCTGTCTGCCTGTCCATCTGTGTGTTATCTGCCTGTCTCTCTGTCTGTCTGTGTGCTTATAACTCGTTTGTGTGATTGTCTGTCTGCCTGTCTCTGTCTTTGTGTATCTGTCTGCCTGTACATCTGTGTGTTATGTATCTGTCTGTGTGTATGTTTGCCTGCCTGTCTCAGTATTTGTGCGTTTGTCGGTCTGCCTGTCTGTGTATTTGTTTGCCTGTCTGTCTCCTCCTCTCTCTGTTTATCTGTCTCAAGAGCGTGCACATATACCTACAAGCGCGCGCACACCTACCCTCAAACACACACACACACACTAATAATAATAATAATGGTATTTATATAGTGCTGAATCTTGTGCAGAGACAAATCAAAGCGCTTTCGCACCAGTCATTCACATGCATGCATAACTCTAAAACTGAAGACAAGGAAGAGGCAGGGAAGGGAGGCTATTTTGGGAAGAGGTGGGTTTTAAGGCCAGACTTGAAAGAGCTGAGTGTGGAGACTTGACGAAGCGAAAGAGGAAGTTCATTCCAGTTGCAATGTCCAGAGACAGAGAAAGAACGGCGGCCAACAGTCGAGAGCTTGAATCTGGGTATGCGTAAATGGAGTTTGATCCGAAGCTGATGGTAGTGAGCGAGATGGAGTGCAGAGGTGAAGGCAGCCACAGAGATAGGAAGGGGCTGATTTGTGAATACATTTATAACATAGAGTGCTGATCTTTTACTTTATTCTGTGTGAGACAGGGAGCCAGTGGAGATGTTGCAAAAGAGGAATGATGTGCTCAGATCTTTTCTTTCTGAGGACGAGTCGGGCAGCAGAGTTTTGTGTGCGCTGAAGGGACTGAATGTATGAAGCAGGCAAACCAGACAATAGGGAGTTAAAGTAGTCAAGGCGAGAGAGAATGAGAGAAACGACAAGTCTAGATGTTGCGTCAATGGACAGATATTTCCGGATGTAACTGATGACATGTATGACTGATAAATTTTTGTATAGACAGTGTGTTGTCAAGGACAACGCCGACGTTCCTGACTGAACTGGAAAGAGGGATGGATGTACTGCCAAGTTTGATTGTGTCAGTTGTGATGGAAGAGAGTTTTTGTTTAGTTCCTATGATCATTGCTTCAGTTTTGTCCCCGTTCAATTGTAACTTATTTAGAGTCATCCAATTTTGAATGTCTAGGAAGCAGTTGAATGTTGCAAGCGCGACGACAGTTTTTCGGGGGTGTCACTCTTCTGGAGTTGAGTGTCATCAGCATAAGAATGATGACTGACATGGCGGTTGATAATTTCAGCGAGAGGAGCAGTGTACAGTGTGAAGAGCACTGGGCCTAAAACAGATCCCTGTGGGACTCCATGTTCAGTTTTAACGGGTTCAGACTGGAAATTGTCAACAATGATAGACTGAAATCGATCAGTGAGATAAAATTTGAACCAGTTTAGAAAAGTGCCATTGATACCAAATGTAAAATGAAGACGGGAAAGAAGGATTGAATGGTCTATCGTGTCAAAGGCGGCTGACAAATCGAGAAGAGTGAGAAGGGAGATTTGTCCGTACACACACACACACACACACACACACACACACACACACACACACACACACACACACACACACACACACACACACACACACACACACACACACACACACGAACGTGCAGCAGTCAAGGGGTTAAAGGAGCTGAGACGGACGTTTATCCCCTCTTGTCTCTCCTTGTCTGTGACCTGACGGAGGAAAATTGACATTTGTTTGTTTGGCCGTTGGGCCGTTGACCTTACGGACATTGTTTTGCTCGAACGTAATAGTGGCCACTGACCTGTGTGGCGGTCCAAGGGTTAGAGTGCTGGATTGTCGCCCGAGTTTCCCGAGTTCCATTCCCGGTTTCGGCGCACCTGGTGGGTTTAGGTGGAAAAATTATTTTCCGATCTCCCAGCAGACTTGCTGGGTGCCAGAACCCCTTTCCACGTATACAAGTGCGGAAGCTCAATTAAGCACGTTAACGATACAGTATTCCATGTCAGCGTTCAGTGGGCTATGGAAACAAGAGCATTCTCAGCATGGACACCTGGCCACCGAAACGGAGTATGACAGGAGGGCGGGGGTTTAGGGGGGGGGGGGGGGGGGGGGGGACGGTCATAAACGTAAAAGCCCATTCGTACACGGGAGTGAACGTGGGAACTGCAGCCCAAGAATGCCGAAGAAGATAATGACAGTCACCAATTCTCTCCTCTTACAACCACGGCCATTTGGACAGACAGCGCATTTCCAGGGTTCAGGTTGCGATCGGTCACCGGTCGTTGACGCATACCGATTTAGAATGACCCATCGATGTGGTAGCGAAAGGCTTTTTTTGGTTTGTTTGTTTGTTTTTTGTTTTTTTTAAATATCTTTTTAGGTTTCTCTGCGTTCTCCCAATGTTGGCAATGACATGATGTTGTAAAATGCATAGCGCTTCAAGAATATGCGTTGTAGTGAAACAACTTAATGAATACATAAACAAATAAGTAAATAAATAAACATTTCTTGAGACAATACGGATAAATTATGTGACGGAAGTCTTCACATTCTTTTTAAAGAAATGCTATATCAATGTATTACTGATTTATTTATTTATTTATTTACTTTTTTCCTTTTTTTTTTTTTAGCCTCTGTTCATTTTTTAAACTATGCAGCTCTTTTTTTTCCAACAAAGTGAGTCGTATTTATAGATTCTGAACAAGCAAGGCAATATAAGGTTTAAGAAAACAAAAATCATAGGGGTGGGGGGGTCCCTTTTTTTCTTTTCCTTTAACTCTCTCCATACGAACGGCGAAAGAGGCGACGTTAACAGCGTTTCACCCCAATTACCATCATCAAAATAGTACAAGCGGAAGGCTCTTATACTGAAGACGTGAATGTTGACAAAGAATACCACAATTCTGACGACCGAAGCTAAAGGTTGGGTCATTCAGACACCCACTGGACATCCGAGGGGTCTGTGTAGAGGAGAAGAGAGGACTGGCCGTACTGAGTGAGTTAAAATACTTTTTTCTTTGTGCTCTGCACATGGCTTTCTTCATTGACCGAAAAAGAAAAAGAAAAAAAACAAAACAAAAAAAACACAAAAAAACAACAGCAACAACAACAACAAAAAAATCATACTAATAATGATAGTAATATTGATGGTAGCAGAGCAAAATATTCAAATAGAAAAGAACACATTGTGTTATAAAGAAAAAAGAGATAGGAATAGTCCCATTCATGCTTCTCTTGTGTGTGGGTTTTCTAATGATGGACATTTGTTGCGTGCTTTAATATTCTGCATGTGCATACGTATGTCTGGGTTTCTTTATGCATTAGTGTGCATTGTATGTGACATTTTCACCCAATTCTTTCTCAAAAGACAATGATGCCGACAACAACAATAATAATCAAAATAGCAATAATGATGATAATACTAATAATAGGTACTCAGAGGAGGAGCTGAAGAGGAATGATAATGATATTAATTAGATGCATAATTATTGCTGTTACTACCTTAGTCAACAACGTCATTGCAGTTTTCATATACATTTAAGATATGTGCCATGTATATGCAGAGCATTGTCAATGTTGTCAGGCATTATGTTTATTCTGTACCTATATGAACTGTATTTTTCGACGTGAGACTTGCTGTTAAAAAAATACTAAAATTGAAGATGATGTTTTAGTTTTCTTGGCAATATTTATGCACATCTTTCCAATAAGTATTATTCTGTTTATAGTATTTACCGTGCAGTTTTTAATTTCTTTGTTTTGAAAACCAAACAAGACTTCGTTTACTGTCAATTGTACTTTTTTCCAGTGTTACTGCTTATATAACGTTCAACTGCTTTCCAAAAATTATTGACATTTGGGCATTCAAAAAAGAAGTGTTCAATAAAATCTACCACATTTTTGCAAGTCGTGCATTTATTGTCATCAGTCACATTCATTTTATGTAGCAGAATATTTGATGGGTATATGTTATGATCTTCCATTGCAGTTCACACAGTCTTACTTCTTTTGTTGCAAAATGAGGGATTAGCCAGATATCTTTATTTAATTCAATGCCAAATTTTCTTTTCCAGAATCCACATGCGCACGGATTTCTTGTATCTCTGTCATTTGTTTGATTATCTAAATATTTTGATATTACTTTTGGCTTATCATTAAAGTTGTTTGCAAAATGTCTTTCATTTGTCAAAGTGTGAATTTGTGTGTCTGCCTGTCTGATCCATCCTTTCCATTCTGCTGGAATAGCATTCATCAAAGCATGATATTCAAAATAAGTGACAGCATTGTTTTGAGGTACTTTCCTTTGGATTTCCTCCAGTGTATATGGTCTTTTATCTTCTATTTTAATCATATCCATAATTCTGTCTATTCCAATCTTAGACCAATTAGGAAAGAATAATACTTTTTTTCTTAAATTGTATGAGACTGTTATTCCACAAAAGTTGATTTTGAAAATTGTGAAAATGTACGTTTTCTGCTGATTCTATTGGTTTGGTTTCTAAGTGTGTACGGATAACTTTTCTCCAGAATTCGTTTGTAATATTGTCAATTTCTTTTAATTGATTAGGTCTGCAATTTACGTCGAGAACCTTTGGCCATTTTCCTAATTCCTTAAACTGCCATTTTGGGATGTAACTCCAGTTTTCGTCTGCAGTTTTGAAAAGCTTTCCAACCCATTGCAGATAAAAACACTTTTGTAAACTGACCATATTTATCATTCTTAATCCCCCTGTGTCATAATTTCCTTCCATTGCCTTCCTTTTTAGTTTTTCATATGCTTTTCTGTTTGTGTGTTTTCTTTGCCAAATGAACTTGTAAAGAGTTCTGTTTATTTTCGTAAGAATATGGTCTGGCAAACCAATTGCTTGCATAACATACGTAAACTGACTTACCAGAAGAGATTTCACAATTACTATTTTGCCATGTATGCTTAGATCTCTACGATTCCAAGTCTTTATCAGATTTGTTACATTTTCTACTCTCCCCTCCCAATTCTTTTCGATGCTTTGGGCTCTGATGCCATTTTGAAAGTAGATACCAAATATCTTTTTCATTTTTGTTACTTCAAAAGGAAGGTTTTGGTTTTCACAACCTGTCCCCAGTTTCATGGCCTTAGTTTTCTTTTGATTTAATACCAAACCTGAGAATGTGGAGAAATCATTTATGATGTTGTAAGCTTTTAACATGTCGTCTTTGTTTTTTTCAGAAAAAGAGTTGTATCATCTGCTAATTGTTTTATTTTCATTTGCGTGTATATAATTTTCATATATAGAGGGGTGTGGTCCTGATTTTTTCATCCTACTTGGTCACAAAGCCAGACGTTGGATGGGAGTGAAGGTGTTGGAGGTGTTGTGTGTGTGAGAGAGAGGGAGAGAGAGAGAGAGTCCGTTTGTATGTGTCTTCTTACCTGTCTGTCTGTCTTCTATGAATTTTCCAAATAACCTGTATGGTATTGTACTGTATTGTACTGTATTATGTTGTGTTGTGGTACTTTTTGTGGTACTTTTTTGTCTTAACATATTTCTCTCTGCAAAATTCGGACTGTTCTCCGCAGGGAGAGCGCGTCGCTACAGAGCAGCTCCATGCATAATTACTTTCTGTCAGCAAAAATCAATGTATTTGTTTTTCTATGAAAGTGGATTTTCTGCAGAATGTTTCAAAGGTCATGCCTTTTGTTGCTGTAAATAATTGAGTAGCAATAACTCCCATGGGACCTCGGTATATCTCATCTGAAAGACATAGCAACCAGAGCGCTACTCAGGGTCTTGTTGAAGGAGGGAGTAAAAAAAACAAACAAAACCATCCGTATATGGGACTGGAACCTGTGTACACTCGCTTCCTCGCTGGGCGTTCCTACTGGACCACCATGTATCGATTCGGCCTGTTTGTCAAGCTGTCATTTATTTATTTATTCGTTTATCTGTTAATCTATTTATTTATTCATTTATTTATTTTTGTCTCCGAGACTAATCGGTCGATACTCATCGTCTTTTTAGGCGCTTCATTCATGTCTGAAGTATTCTCTTGCTGGGTCGTATTTCATCTAAACTTTTGAAAGAGAGATCTCTCCACCCTGTACTTCAACACATAATACTGTCATTGATTGCTCGTCTCGAGACGGCCTCAAGACCTGTTAGGTCTGTACTTTTGTTCTCTCCACACTGATGACCGTAACTGCCTTCGTCATCGGTCTGTTCAAATATCCTCCAGAAACTTCGCCGAGTTCACAGCAGCACTGCTGGCCTCACCTGTCTCCCCCTGATCATGATTTCTGTAGTGTTGCACTCGCTCCACTGGCTGCCAGCGCAAGGTGGAATAGAATGTAAGGTGCTCCTCCACGTTGTTAATAAAGGTCTTTGCACTTTGTCTGATTTTCTTCACCTTCAGTGTTCTTCTTTTCGTCGTCTCCGATCACCCATTGTATCAAGACTTCTGCACATCACAGCTTTGTTATCTGCACACACACAAAAAAGTACTGTGAACAAATTTTGTTGTTTGGAACCAGGTGTTCTTTTTGAACGTCGTTTTAACAAGGCACCACTGTCCTCGTTAGTGGTTCAGTTTTCAGTGACTGAAGCGTGTGCGTGCGTGCGTGCGTGTGTGTGTGTGTTGATGTATGCGTGCACGCGTGTTTACGTGCGTGCGTTTAGAATGTGTGTTGTTTGGATTTGTTTTGTGAGCAAAAGCTATGCATCAATCACAGAGATCAAAGGGTCTCGAACGTTCGCTTGCGTGCTTGTGTATTTGTGTCTTGTCATTTCTAGTGTTATCATTCTGGCATCATTAGGCCTGCTGTTCTCATGATGCTTCTTCTTTGATGCTATTTGATGCACGCCGATTCAATCGCATTCCTCCAAAGCCCGTCACCCCCAGCCTATATTTGATTCTCCTGTTTCTACAGATTATTCTTTCTGTCCCTTCGCGTTAGTGTTCATAGATGCACGGTTGAACAGCAGGTTAGTGACTGAAAAGAAGTGCAGACAAACATCAAATTCATATGAAAAATCACTATGTGCTCTTGCTTCACACGGGTGCGGGGAATAGGTTTGTGGGTTAGAGGGGTTGAGGGTTAACAGGAAAGCGTAAATGCAGATAGGTCACACAGAGAAATTGAACTTTTTCCACTGCGCCCTCCCTCCCTCCCTCTCTGTCTCTGTCTGTCTCTCTCTCTCTCTCACACACACACACACACACACACACACACACACGCACGCACGCACACACACACACACACACACACACACACACACACACACACACACACACACTGTCCTAACAGTTCCATTGTCGTCAGAACTACCCTTTTTTTTCGTGAATAGACCAAATCTGTCTGTGCCAGTCGCGAATCGTCTGCAGCACTTGAAGCTCTATTCAGATCGTCTGACAGAGAAAGAAAGAAATAGAAAGAAGGGGGGAGAAAACGAAAATGCCGTGAAATAGTGAGACAGACTGAAGGAAGGAGAAGGGAAAACATGTCTTCAGCCTGCCCCACTCTGCAGTCATTACATTCACCACACCCGTGTGTATAAATTTCAGAAGTTAAGAAAAAAGGAAAGAAATATATGGAAGGAATAAAAGAAAAAAAGGACAAATGAATGAAAAGATTAAAGAATGAAATGGGAAAAAGAAATGAAGGAAAAACGGAAATAATGAAAGACCAAGCGAGAACTAAAGAAAGAGAATGAAAGAAAAGAGTGTGAGAAAAGTAGGAGTAAATGACAAATAAGGAAAAGTACAGTGAGGGAATGGAGTATAGAAAGAAATCAAGAAGAAGAAGGATATAGATGAAATTAAACAGAGAGAAGAAAAGGAAGACAGAGCGAAACAGATAGAGGAAAATAACCCGTAAAAATTTACACACACACACACACACACACACACACACACACACACACATATATATATATATATATATACACACACACACACACACATATATATATATATATATGTGTGTGTGTGTGTAAAAAATTTATATATATATATATATATATATATGTGTGTGTGTGTGTGTAAAACACGAAAAGAAAAACACTTTGTGTAGTGAACAAAAAGAGCCACGGCAAACGGCGAATCCATGGTTTCCATTATTCATCCACTGGTGACGACTGTGCAGGGGGTTAAAGAATCCCCAGTAGCAACGTGGGTGTGATCGATGCAGATCCTTATCACTGTCCACCCGGACACGCCCAATGAGAGAGACTGTGTGGGTGGTCTGAAAACAGGGGTGAGGTGGGGGTATGAGTGTGGGTGGGGTCGGGGTTGGATGAGCGGAGGAGTGGGGGAGAGGGAAGGAGACGTAGAGAGGGGGGTAGACTACTTTGTTTTTAGTCTTCTTTGTGTCTCCATCATTGTCTCTCTGTCTCTTTTTGCCTCTGTCGTTCTCTGTGTGTGTGTGTGTGTGTGTCTGTCTCTGTACCTGCGGCAGGTTTCTGTGATATTGTGTATTGATGCGAGATTGACATAATGTATGTTTGTTTGGTATCATGTTTGTTGTTCATTAATGCGCCTAGACCTATAAATGAAAACAAACATCGGAATCTTTCAGTACCTGTATCTGTCTATCTGCATCTACCTGTCTCTGTCTGTGGAAACATAATGGAAGTTTTAAGTTCCGACAAAATGTGCAGACACAGCCAGCACATACACGTGTAGCCAGTCTATCTGTCTTCACTGTCTCCCCCTTTCCCTGTCTGTCTGTCTGTCTGTCTGTCTTCACTGTCTCCCCCTCTCCCTGTCTGTCTGTCTTCACTGTCTCCCCCTTTCCCTGTCTGTCTGTCTGTCTTTACTGTCTGACCTTTCCCTGTCTGTCTGTCTGTCTTCACTGTCTCCCCCTCCCCCTGTATGTCTGTCTGTCTTCACTGTCTCACCATTTCCCTGTCTGTCTGTCTGTCTTCACTGTCTCCCCCTCTCCCTGTCTGTCTTCACTGTCACACCCTTTCCCTGTCTGTCTGTCTTCACTGTCTGACCCTTTCCCTGTCTGTCTGTCTGTCTTCACTGTCTCCCCCTCCCCCTGTATGTCTGTCTGTCTTCACTGTCTCACCATTTCCCTGTCTGTCTGTCTGTCTTCACTGTCTCCCCCTCTCCCTGTCTGTCTTCACTGTCACACCCTTTCCCTGTCTGTCTGTCTTCACTGTCTGACCCTTTCCCTGTCTGTCTGTCTGTCTTCACTGTCTCCCTATTTCCATGTCTGTCTGTCTGTCTTCACTGTCTCCCTCTTTCCATGTCTGTCTGTCTTCACTGTCTCCCCCTTTCCCTGTCTGTCTGTCTGTCTTCACTGTCTCCCCCTTTCCCTGTCTGTCTGTCTGTCTTCACTGTCTCCCCCTCTCCCTGTCTGTCTGTCTGTCTTCACTGTCTCACCCTTTCCCTGTCTGTCTGTCTTCACTGTCTCACCCTCTCCCTGTCTGTCTGTCTGTCTTCACTGTCTCCCCCTCTCCCTGTATGTCTGTCTTCACTGTCTCCCCCTTTCCCTGTCTGTCTGTCTGTCTTCACTGTCTCCCCCTCTCCCTGTCTGTCTTCACTGTCTCCCCCTCTCCCTGTATGTCTGTCTTCACTGTCTCCCCCTCTCCCTGTATGTCTGTCTTCACTGTCTCCCTCTTTCCCTGTCTGTCTGTCTTCACTGTCTCCCCCTTTCCCTGTCTGTCTGTCTTCACTGTCTCCCCCTTTCCCTGTCTGTCTGTCTGTCTTCACTGTCTCCCTCTTTCCCTGTCTGTCTGTCTTCACTGTCTCCCTCTTTCCCTGTCTGTCTGTCTTCACTGTCTCCCCCTCTCCCTGTCTGTCTGTCTGTCTTCACTGTCTCACCCTTTCCCTGTCTGTCTGTCTTCACTGTCTCCCCCTTTCCCTGTCTGTCTGTCTGTCTTCACTGTCTCCCTCTTTCCCTGTCTGTCTGTCTTCACTGTCTCACCCTTTCCCTGTCTGTCTGTCTGTCTTCACTGTCTCCCTCTTTCCCTGTCTGTCTGTCTTCACTGTCTCCCTCTTTCCCTGTCTGTCTGTCTTCACTGTCTCCCCCTCTCCCTGTCTGTATGTCTGTCTTCACTGTCTCCCCCTTTCCCTGTCTGTCTGTCTGTCTTCACTGTCTCCCTCTTTCCCTGTCTGTCTGTCTGTCTTCACTGTCTCACCCTTTCCCTGTCTGTCTGTCTGTCTTCACTGTCTCCCCCTCTCCCTGTATGTCTGTCTTCACTGTCTCCCCCTCTCCCTGTATGTCTGTCTGTCTTCACTGTCTCCCCCTTTCCCTGTCTGTCTGTCTTCACTGTCTCCCCCTCTCCCTGTCTATCTGTCTTCACTGTCTCCCTCTTTCCCTGTCTGTCTGTCTTCACTGTCTCCCCCTCTCCCTGTCTGTCTGTCTTCACTGTCTCCCCCTCTCCCTGTCTGTCTGTCTTCACTGTCTCCCCCTTTCCCTGTCTGTCTGTCTGTCTTCACTGTCTCCCCCTTTCCCTGTCTGTCTGTCTGTCTTCACTGTCTCCCTCTTTCCCTGTCTGTCTGTCCGTCTGTCTGTCTTCACTGTCTGACCCTTTCCCTGTCTGTCTGTCTGTCTTCACTGTCTCACCCTTTCCCTGTCTGTCTGTCTGTCTGTCTTCACTGTCTCCCTGTTTCCCTGTCTGTCTGTCTTCACTGTCTCCCCCTCTCCCTGTCTGTCTGTCTTCACTGTCTCCCTCTTTCCCTGTCTGTCTGTCCGTCTGTCTGTCTTCACTGTCTGACCCTTTCCCTGTCTGTCTGTCTGTCTTCACTGTCTCACCCTTTCCCTGTCTGTCTGTCTGTCTTCACTGTCTCCCTGTTTCCCTGTCTGTCTGTCTTCACTGTCTCCCTCTTTCCCTGTCTGTCTGTCCGTCTGTCTGTCTTCACTGTCTGACCCTTTCCCTGTCTGTCTGTCTGTCTTCACTGTCTCCCCCTCTCCCTGTCTGTCTGTCTTCACTGTCTCCCTATTTCCATGTCTGTCTGTCTGTCTTCACTGTCTCCCTCTTTCCATGTCTGTCTGTCTGTCTTCACTGTCTCCCCCTCTCCCTGTATGTCTGTCTTCACTGTCTCACCCTTTCCCTGTCTGTCTGTCTTCACTGTCTCACCCTTTCCCTGTCTGTCTGTCTTCACTGTCTCACCCTTTCCCTGTCTGTCTGTCTTCACTGTCTCCCTATTTCCATGTCTGTCTGTCTTCACTGTCTCCCTCTTTCCATGTCTGTCTGTCTGTCTTCACTGTCTCCCCCTCTCCCTGTATGTCTGTCTTCACTGTCTCCCACTTTCCCTGTCTGTCTGTCTGTCTTCACTGTCTCCCCCTTTCCCTGTCTGTCTGTCTTCACTGTCTCACCCTTTCCCTGTCTGTCTGTCTTCACTGTCTCCCCCTCTCCCTGTCTGTATGTCTGTCTTCACTGTCTCCCCCTTTCCCTGTCTGTTTGTCTGTCTTCACTGTCTCCCCCTCTCCCTGTATGTCTGTCTGTCTTCACTGTCTCCCTCTCTCCCTGTCTGTCTGTCTGTCTTCACTGTCTCCCCCTTTCCCTGTCTGTCTGTCTGTCTTCACTGTCTCCCTCTTTCCCTGTCTGTCTGTCTGTCTTCACTGTCTCCCTCTTTCCCTGTCTGTCTGTCTGTCTTCACTGTCTCACCCTTTCCCTGTCTGTCTGTCTGTCTTCACTGTCTCCCCCTCTCCCTGTATGTCTGTCTTCACTATCTCCCCCTCTCCCTGTATGTCTGTCTGTCTTCACTGTCTCCCCCTTTCCCTGTCTGTCTGTCTTCACTGTCTCCCCCTCTCCCTGTCTATCTGTCTTCACTGTCTCCCCCTTTCCCTGTCTGTCTGTCTGTCTTCACTGTTTCCCCCTTTCCCTGTCTGTCTGTCTTCACTGTCTCCCCCTCTCCCTGTCTGTCTGTCTTCACTGTCTCCCCCTCTCCTTGTCTGTCTGTCTTCACTGTCTCCCCCTCTCCCTGTCTGTCTGTCTGTCTGTCTGTCTTCACTGTCTCCCCCTTTCCCTGTCTGTCTGTCTGTCTTCACTGTCTCACCCTTTCCCTGTCTGTCTGTCTTCACTGTCTCCCCCTCTCCCTGTCTGTATGTCTGTCTTCACTGTCTCCCCCTTTCCCTGTCTGTCTGTCTGTCTTCACTGTCTCCCTCTTTCCCTGTCTGTCTGTCTGTCTTCACTGTCTCCCTCTTTCCCTGTCTGTCTGTCTGTCTTCACTGTCTCACCCTTTCCCTGTCTGTCTGTCTGTCTTCACTGTCTCCCCCTCTCCCTGTATGTCTGTCTTCACTGTCTCCCCCTCTCCCTGTATGTCTGTCTGTCTTCACTGTCTCCCCCTTTCCCTGTCTGTCTGTCTTCACTGTCTCCCCCTCTCCCTGTATGTCTGTCTGTCTTCACTGTCTCCCCCTTTCCCTGTCTGTCTGTCTTCACTGTCTCCCCCTCTCCCTGTCTGTCTGTCTTCACTGTCTCCCCCTCTCCCTGTCTGTCTGTCTGTCTTCACTGTCTCCCCCTTTCCCTGTCTGTCTGTCTTCACTGTCTCCCCCTTTCCCTGTCTGTCTGTCTTCACTGTCTCCCCCTCTCCCTGTCTGTCTGTCTGTCTTCACTGTCTCACCCTTTCCCTGTCTGTCTGTCTGTCTTCACTGTCTCCCCCTCTCCCTGTATGTCTGTCTTCACTGTCTCCCCCTTTCCCTGTCTGTCTGTCTTCACTGTCTCCCCCTCTCCCTGTCTGTCTGTCTTCACTGTCTCCCCCTCTCCCTGTCTGTCTGTCTTCACTGTC
>NC_134895.1:25061312-25086312 GCF_041734735.1 Babylonia areolata
CTTTATTATTATTTATCTAGTTGTTCTCTCTCTCTCTCTCTCTCTCTCTCTCTCTCTCTCTCTCTCTCTCTCTCTCCTTCCCTTCCCTCTCTTACTCGTATCGATTCATTGGCACAAACTATAAACTTCTATAAGAACACAAGACAAGAAAGCAATGACTGAAACTAATGCGTGGAACCAGCTGTGAGCGAATCGCCTGGGAGGGAGTGGGGGGGCTGCTCTTCTGAGGGTGGTGGGTTAACCAGCAAACAGTCAAGTGGCCCCGGGTCCCCAGTGGAGGTGATCGTCAGGTCACCGTGCGTTCGACACTTAAATGTCGGACCTGACGTACCATAAAGGGTCCTTCAGACAGTTCGCTGCTAACAGAGGTGAAATGATGTTGGTCCTACCCTCACAGGCCTTCAAGGGCTGCTCAGCAGCTTTTTTTCTGATCAATGATTTAGGACAGAGTGCACACGTGCATACGCAGACATTCAGACACACTCACACACACACAGACATACACGCGCGCACACAGGCACATACAAACTACACATGCACGCACGCACAGAGGCTCTGTTTTTTTTTCCGCTTTTAGTAGACTTTAAAAGCCTGACCAGCGTGTACGGGTTTATGTGTAAGTCAGGCAACTTCCCCCCCCCCCACCCCACCCCCCCCGCACCGTGCCATACCCTGCCATACCTTGCCATGCACTGCCATACCCTGCCACACACTGCCATGCACTGCCATACCCTGCCACACACTGCCACACACTGACATACCCACACAGGCTCTGTCCACGGATCCTAGCACCGGTCGGTAGTCTGCAAGGAGCCATCCACGTCAGGAATATTTATGCAGACCGAACCGAATGGGATCCAATGCCCAGGCGGTATTTCATTGTTCCGACATTTTCCGCTTTTTGCGCACTGAAAAAAGAACTCATGGCAACAAGAGTGTTGTCCTCTGGCACAAATTATGTGGAAGAAATCCACTCTGCTAGGTTCACAAACATACATACATACATACATACAATTGAGGTTTGACAAAGCGCGTTGGGTTACGCTGCTGGTCGGGCATGTGCCTAGCAGTTGCGGTGCAGCGTATATGGATTTGTCCGAACACCGATACATCTTGAGGAAGTAAAACTGAAACTTTCTTTTTTTTTATTTTCTTTTTTTTTTCTTCTTTCTCCAGCAGTGTGGTTGGTTCTCCAGGCCTGGTCAGCTCACTGGGACTGTGCCCAAGTCAGGCGTTTGCTTCCCGCCCCACCCCCGTTCATGTCTTGAGCAGCTGTGGTGTGTGGGTGGGGGGGTGAGGGGTGCAGGGGGGTGGGGACGTGAGGACAGTAGGACAGTAGGACAGTCCGCACCCTTTGACGACGTCTTGAAACAACCATTTCACCTTTTCCGCCCCCAACCCCACCCAAACTCCCACCTTTTTTTTTTTTTTTTTCTCCGGTAGTTCGAAAGGTCTCAATGGCGCGAGAAGGTAATTACCTCATTATATTCCAGTCCCCATGCCCGTTATCTTGTTACCCACTCTCTCTGTGTCTGTCTGTCTGTCTCTATCACTCAAACACACACACACACACACACCCACACACACACACACACACACTGATATACACTCACTCACACGCACGCACGCGCTCGCGCGCGCGCGCGCACACACACACACACACACACACACACACACACACACATATACACACACACACACACACACACACACACACACACACACACACACATATACACACTCACACTCGCGCACGTTTCGTTCAGAGGGAAAAACTAAACAAAACCAGAAGCAAAGACTTTAGAAAGGCACAACGTTAACACAAACGTGGTCTCCCCTGCCTCCGCCCTCCCTACACACACATCGATTTTATGGTGGGCGCTTCAAGTTATAAAAGTAGAGGTGGGAGAGGTGGCTGAGAATTGTTAGAGCATTGTGTACCCTCCCCCTGTCCGCGGGATGAGGTTAGGGCCCACGGAATTTATTGGTCCTTTCGTCAAGAGCTGCGCCGCGCTTCTGTCTGTCTGTCTGTCTGTCTGTCTCTCCATCCGTCCGTCCGTATGTCTGTCTGTCTCCATCTCCCTCTGTGTGTCTCTCTCTGTCTGTGTCTGTCTCTATTTCTCTCCATCTTTCTCTTTTTCTGTCAGTCTGTCTGTCTCTCTCTCTATCTCTCTCTCTTTCTCTATCTGTCTGTCTGTCTCTCTCTCTCTCCCTCTCTTTCTCTGTCTGTCTGTCTGTCTGTCTCTCTTTCTCTGTCTGTCTCTCTCTCTCCCTCTCTTTCTCTCACACACGCACACACAGACATGTACAGATGCACACACAAGTTTCAAGTTTTAATTATCCTTTCACTCCTATTGGAGTATGGAGGATTATTGCAAAATACTGTTTTCATACCCAGAACAAATATTTCCAAATACACAACAATGTCACATAAAAGTTGAGAAAACACGTATGTCTTTTAACTCCATAAGTGTAGCTAGGCAACATTTGCAAATCTAGTCATTTTACCTACAGCTCCTATGAGCACATTATAAAAAATTAAAAACCGATTTTGGAGACAAATATTTTTTTTTAGGAACATATATCTATTTCGTAACTGATCATAATTGGGACATTCCATTATAAAATGAAACTCATCCCCAATCACAGACATGTTGCAAACCTTACAAAGCCGTAACTCTCGTGGTATGCCTTTGTGTCTCCCTGTTTCTATTTCCAGCTTATGATTACTACTTCGAAATCTGAAGAAGTTGATAACGTAATTATCAGGCCTTCAACTTATATATTTTTCTCTACCAAATCCACTTTTGAAATTTCGATAAAACAAACATTTACTACTCGCCTCTAGAGCATGTCTCCATATATTTTGAAAAATATCTCTCAAAGCAGTGTTGACATTTTTTGCAGAAAGAGGATTCCCTCTCTAAGAAGAATTGAGCACCCCAAACACAGTCATACCATGTTTCTGTTAAAAATTTGTCCACCCATCTTGAAGAATAAATACCATTTCGATATACATCAAGTAATATCAAATATATTTTCCCAGAATATATTTCTGTGTTTGATATCACTAAGCTGGTCTAAAATCGAACTAATCTCATTTTCACTAACACACTAATTGGATAGATACCAGTTTCTCCATAAACAATTCGGGTCATAGCATTTCTGTACAGTTTGAACACACACACACACACACACACACACACACACACACACACAGTCACACACAAAAGCGCACAGAGAGAGAGAGAAAGAGAGAACAGTCAGCTATCTTTTGCAGAGTTTGTTGTGAACTTGCGTTCTCTCTCTGTGTTTTTAGGGAAGGGGTTAGGAAGAAAACAAGGGCATGGAAACTGTCTTGAAACGTTACATGTTCGCGTTGAGAAGTCGCTGTGAAAATGAGGCACGCGTGTCTGTAAGCAAGATCTGTGTGCGCTCGTGCGCTACATCCGCGCTCGTATGTGTGCAATATGCAGGCTGAGTGTTTTTCAAACTACGAAGGCAATCACGCCATCGTCAAAGTTTTATTGTGAAACCCCATGACTGCTGCTGACAATATTGCTGGTCAGTGAAGGACTTATCTCCCCGTGATAAAGGTGGGCCATCAGTGAAGAACTGTCATCTCCCCGTGATAAAGGTGGGCCATCAGTGAAGAACTGTCATCTCCCCGTGATAAAGGTGGGCTGTCAGTGAAGAACTGTCATCTCCCCGTGATAAAGATGGGCCATCAGTGAAGAACTGTCATCTCCCCGTGATAAAGGTGGGCCATCAGTGAAGAACTGTCATCTCCCCGTGATAAAGGTGGGCCGTCAGTGAAGAACTGTCATCTCCCCGTGATAAAGGTGGGCCGTCAGTGAAGAACTGTCATCTCCCCGTGATAAAGGTGGGCCGTCAGTGAAGAACTGTCATCTCCCTGTGATAAAGGTGGGCCGTCAGTGAAGAACTGTCATCTCCCCGTGATAAAGGTGGGCCGTCAGTGAAGAACTGTCATCTCCCCGTGATAAAGGTGGGCTGTCAGTGAAGAACTGTCATCTCCCCGTGATAAAGGTGGGCCATCAGTGAAGAACTGTCATCTCCCCGTGATAAAGGTGGGCTGTCAGTGTGTTTTTCAAACTACGAAGGCAATCACGCCATCGTCAAAGTTACCTCTGCATTGGCTCCCCATTGAAGCGAGAATTGTATACAAAGTTGCGTGTCTCTGCTATTCTGTTTTCCACTCCGCAGGACCTACATATCTTTCTGAACTTATCAGTGTTTACACTCCCTCGAGAGATCTCTGTTCTTCCTCTGACTGTTACCTTTTGAAATTTCCTTGTGTCAGTACAAGAACCCTTGGTGAAGGTTCTTTCTTCTTTTCTGCTCCTCACATCTGGAACAACTTTTTCTCATCATATCCGTGCGTCTGATTCTATCTCAGCTTTTCGCTCATCACTGAAAATTCATCTTTTTAAAAACCTATCTGTAAGCACTCTCAGCTTTTTTGTTCTCCATCACCACCCATGTCAGCTCACTTTGGATGTGTGAAAGGGAGATGTGGGGGGCGGGGGCAAGGGGGAGGGGGACAGGAGTTTTTAGAAAGAGTGTTCATGAATGATTTGTAATTTGTCATATTTTTCTTTCATGTAAAGTGCCATGAGCTCTTAGCGAGAAAGGGCGCTATATACATGTACATTAAGATTGTTATAATTATTATGATAAAGATGGGCCATCAGTGAAGGACTGTTATCTCCCCATTATAAAGATGGGCCATCAGTGAAGGACTGTTATCTCCCCATGATAAAGATGGGCCATCAGTGAAGGGCTGTTATCTCCCCATCATAAAGATGGGTCTGTAGGTCAGCATGTCAGTCACCAGTGTTTGTTTGGACACACACACACACATACATATATATATATATATATATGTGTGTGTGTGTGTGTGTATATATATATATACATACATATATATATATATATATATATATATATATATATACACACGCTTATGCTAACAATAACACGTATAATACATCTCTATACATACATACATATTCATTTGACATGATTTGCCAGATCATCACTGACCACAAAGAGAAGAGAAGGAATGGTGGAGAGGAGGATTGACAGCAGTCACTAAGTTCAAACCTCAAACGGACAAACGGTTGCCGTTGACGTTGTTGCAGCAGACTTCGTGTGCGTGTGTGTGTGTGTGTGTGTTTGGGGGGCCGGGGGGGGGGGGCGGGCAGGGTAGGAGAGTGGAGGGGGCGTGGACAGTCACCAAGGTCGAACCTCAAACGGACAAACGGTTGCCATAGACGTAGTTGCAGCAGACTGTGTGTGTGTGTGTGTGTGCGGGGAGGGGAGTGAGGAGAGGGGAGGGGGCGTGAACAGTCACTGTCACCAAGTTGGAACGTCAAACTGACAAACGGTTGCCATAGACGTAGTTGCAGCAGACTTTGTGTGTGTGTGCGCGGGGGGCGCGGGGGGGGGGGGGACGGTGGGGAAGAGGGGAGAGGAGGAGGTTCGTGAGCGTGGACAGTCCATCCATTGTCCCGGTGGAACACCATCCTCCTTCGCCCCACCTCCACCACCCTCACTACCCATACATACACCACCAAACCAGCACCTTCCCCCCTCCAATCCTCCACTCCCCTCCCCCGTCCCCCCCCCCACCCCCTGGCAGTGCCCACGTTACGTTCCACGTGGCTTGGCGACGTTGTTGGAGCCCCCAGTGGCCACATCAACTTTTCATCACGCTCTGCTCAATGGCCCCCGACACGCCAGACTCGCCCGCTGTCAATCAGCTGCACACTGGTCCGCACAACAGCCCTCTTGGAATTCATTATGCACTCTGTGTCAACACACACAGACTCGCACGCACACACAGACCATACATACATGCATGCAAGCATACTCATGCACAAACACTTACCCACGCAGACACAGACGCACGCACGCACGGACGCGCGCGCGCACACACACACATTCACATTATGTTATTCTGCACATTCTTCACATTCAGTGGTAAGAAAAAAATCGGTATAGCTTCAAGTGTCTGTATATCTCTCTGACTCTGCGTATGTGTCTGTCTGTCTGTCTGTCTCCCTCTCTCAAAGAACCAAACCAAACCACAAAAACAACAAAATTTCTTTCTGCGATCATGTATGTGCGTGTGCGTCTAAAATATACGGGATGGAGGTCTAACATTGAATTCTTTGGGTCTTGAGTCTCTCTGTCTCTGTCTTTCTCTGTCTCTCTGTCTCTGTCTCTCTGTCTCTCTCTCTCTCTCTCTCTCTCTCTCTCTCTCTCTTGTACGATCAAGATACACTGACGATTTGTTTCATATCACATTAGTCAAAGAGGTCCACCCTTCAAGTGAACATCACCTGCCCGACAATCACAATGTGTGTTGGGAGTATGGACGTGTGATCGCCTTCCCAAAGGTCTTCAACCACAGTTATAGACCCTTACATAGGCCCTTGAAAAGACAGTGAACCATCCAGTTCTAGTCAACGTCCTGGACGTTGACGTTGACGTTCACATGAAAACTTCCCATAAATACCACAGAACCCACTGCAAGCTTCGTTAAATACCACGCACTGTTTCATGCAAGAACGAAAAATAATGTTCAAACTGAAATCCGTCATTTCCAAGATTTCTTTTTCCTTATTTTTCCTTTTCCAATAGAACTTGTCCATTGCCAGGGAAATGAAAGACCCATTCAAGTGGTATATATCTATGATCATATATATATTTATATATATTTGTATTTCTTTTTATCACAACAGATTTCTGTGTGTGAAATTGGAACTGCTCTCCCCAGGGAGAGCGCGTCGCTACACTACAGCGCCACCCCCTTTTTTCCTGCGTGCATTTTTTTGTTTTTTGTTTTTTTTGTTTTTTTTGTTTTTCCTGTCGAAGTGGATTTTTCTACAGAATTTTGCCAGAAACAGCCCTTTTGTTGCCGTGGGTTCTTTTACGTGCGCTAAGTGCATGCTGCATACGGGACCTCGGTTTATCGCCTCATCCGAATGACTAGCGTCCAGACCACCACTCAAAGTCTAGTGGAGGGGGAGAAAATATCGGCGGCTGAGCCGTGATTCGAACCAGCGCGCTCAGATTCTCTCGCTTCCTAGGCGGACGCGTTATCTCCAGGCCATCACTCCACCTTGAATATATATATATATATATATATACGCGCGCGCGCGCGTGTGTGTGTGTCTGTGTTCGTTTGCTACTTCGGGCTCTTTATTAAAAAAAAAGTATTGACATCACTCTTTTTGTTTGTATGGTGTTCGTAAACCTGACATGTGTGCAGTGTTTCCATGCCACACGTGGGAACGTACAGTAAACTCGGGGAACTGAAATTGAAAAAAGGGGGTAGGAAGGATTACCATGCTTCCAGTTCTTAGCTTACTGCTAGATTTCTTCTGTAAAATGTGAACTCGTCTCACCCATTGTGACGAGTTCAGAACAAGATCAGTTTCAATCAAATTTAGTTGGCCAAAGTTCTGTCGTTTTGTGTTTCGTCTGACTTCCCATTGTCCACTTAATGTAGGAAGTTTTGGCGTTGTCATTGATACTTTGTCATGCCACGTCTTCGGTTTGAATTCTGTTCCATCTGGAAGAGAGAGAGAGATTGTATTATTTTTTGTCACAACAGATTCATCTGTGTGAAGTCCTTGCTACTGCTGTCTCCAGCGAGAGCGCACCGCCACAGTACAGCGCCACTAGATTTTTTTTTCTTTCTATTTTTCTGTCTGCAAATAGAGGAGTTTTGAACACGAGTTTGCCGTGGACATCCCATTCAGTTTACTTCATGTTAATGGTAATGTTCGCCGATGTAGTGGCTGTTCAAGATAGAAATTGCCCTGTTGGTTTATCTGCAACTGAAGATTTTCTCTTTAATTGTCCCGTATACTCAGATACTATGAGCAGTTTTCTAAAGAATTCGGTCAGAAATCCTTTGTGTTTGTTCTTTCAATTAGCAAACGCCAATAATAATTATGCACAGTGCTTCCAGATGTGCTTTTCATTCAATTAACAGAAAAAGAACCGAAACTCTCTGCCCAGACTATAAATCATGGGAATCTCTCGTTATTCAAGAATCACAGCCATTTGAAGTTCCCTGTTACTGAACGTTCATAAGCATGATTATATAGAGCGCTACCTCATAAATGGTGAAATCATTGTGTTAAATATAATCTTACATTTATCTGCATGTGATCGAAATAGCGATTAATAAAAGTATCAAACGGTGTAATATTCATAAATGCACTACTTTACATTATTAGATGTTATGAAAGTTGTGGTTGGAATGTTCTTGAAAGTAAATCTTGCGGCAGTTTTTTTTTTTTTCTTCTGTTTCTTCGGTTTCAGCTGTGCAGTTTTAAGTTCACGCGCGAGCGCGCGCGCGCACACACACACACACACACACACACACACACACACACACACACACATGCCTGCTCTTTCCCTCCTCTCCCTCTCTCTCTCTCTCTGTCTCCCTTTCCCTCTCCCCCTCTCCCCCTCCCCCCCTCCAACATTCACGAACAGGAAGGCGGTGTGCGGATGAGTGTGGGTCAGAGAAGTGACGGCGGTGACAAGCGAGAAAACGGTCGGTGCATTGACCTGACACGTGGGGAAAGTGCAGGAGGATAAGAACAGAGCCCACAGATTGGACAGAACGTCACAACAGCTTCCATGGTACCTCAGAAACCGTGTCAGAGAAAATATGGAGTCGGAGTGTGGGTATGTGGCCCCCATCTGAAAGTGAAGGGACGGGAGTACAGTGTTGGTCTGAAGATGATCGGTGATAATGACAGTATTAACAGTAATGACAGTAATGGTAGTAGCAGAGAGTATTGAAGACAGCGGAGATGCGTCAGCAAACTTAGTACAGTAGTTGTAGTAGAATTGGCAGTGGCAGTTGTACCAGTAGCAGCACCAGTAGCATTAGCAGTATTTTTTTTAGCCTTGTTTTTGTAATTTGGTAACGTATGGAAATTTAACGTAAATATATACATTGGAAGGGAAGGCGGAACAGAATGGGGGGGAGTTGAAACATGCAAACAGAGAAATCTGATGGGGAAAAATGCTGTAATAATAATAATAATAATGGACATTTGTTGAGCGCTTTCCTCCCTTAAAGAGAGCTCAAAGCACTTTACAATAAACATCAAACACACACACACACACACACACACACACACACACACACACACACACACACACATACACGCGCGCGCAATAACTCACAAAAGAAAGAAGAAAAATAATGATTTAGCGCACAATAATATATAACAGATTCAGAGACTACGCGTATTACATAATCACACACACACACACACACACACACACACAATCGAACACAGGGTTATAACATAGACTCACTACAAGTGAGTCAAAAAGAGGAAAAATCGAAGCAAGCAAGCAGCAGTAGTAGTAGTAGTAGAGTCGGTAGTAAAAGTAGTAGTAGAAGAAGTAGTAAGAGAAGCAGTAAGTAATAGTAATCATTATAATTTTTTTATTGTGTGTATTAGTACTGGCGCGCCCTGATGCGTTAACCACTAGTGTGTGCGTGTGTGTGTGTGTGGTGCCCTGTCTGATCAGTGCTTTCAGTGAAATCAGCCCAAGGTCTCACCCCGAATCCCTTCCACGTGCACAGTGTCAGATATGTAATATCGTTCTTTCCCCGTCACCGCACAAGCCGCCCACAGAGGACTGTAGGTGTCATGTTGCCATGCAGCTGTCCCTTCAGAAGAAATCCCGCACTGCCGATGATTCTCTTTGGTGGTGTTCAGTGTCCACTTTGTTTACGCAGAACATCGTCTTCTGGCAAGCCTCATGGTGACGGTAGTATTGCATGAGTCCAGAGGAAAGATATTCTTTCCCGGTGTGGAAAAGGCCTTCGTGGTGTGTCCTCCAGTGGTGTCCCTGTAAATCTGCGGACACCGAGGACCTTGAAGAGGAACTGAATGCAGCTGTGGAACTTTACACATGGGACTCCGATCTGGGGCCGCCTGGAGAGCAGGGAATGATGAAGGAAGGAATGATATGGATACTTATATAGCGCCTATCCTCAGTCATTTGCACAACAGGCTACCTACGTAGGCAGAGCCGACTAACAGCTCCCATTGGGCGCTCATCATTTGTTTCTTGTGTCATTCAGTCAGGTTTCAGTCACGCACACATATACCGGCATGTCACAGTTCAGGTGTTTGACTTTTTTATTTTATTTACCCCGCCATGTAGGCAGGCATACTCCGTTTTCAGGGGTGTGCACGTTGGGTATGTTCTTGTTTCCATAACCCACCGAAGGCTGACATGAGTTATAGGATGTTTAACGTGCGTAATTGATTTTCTGCGTGCATATACACACGAAGAGGGTTCAGGCACTAGCAGATCTACACTTATGCCGAAGTGAGAGATCGGAAAAATCTCCAGACATTACCCACCAGGCGCCGTACCAAGATTCGAAACCGGGACCCTCAGACTGAAAGTCCAACACTTGAACCACTGGGCTGTTGCGCCCGCGGACTGAACGGCCGCTGACTGCAGCGCTGACAGGTGCAGGAAGAAGGGAGAAAACCCTGATGTCAGCGTCTTTCTCCTGTCACGGCCCAGTGGTGTGGAACAAACATCACTTCAATTCCCCAGCTGAGTTTTAAAAAAGTGTCCAAAACGAACATCTTCCGTCTGCCTACTCATGCTCTCTCTCTCTCTCTCTCTCTCTCTCTCTCTCTCTCTCTCTCTCTCTATCTATCTATCTATCTATCTTTCTCTGTGTGTGTGTGTGTGTGTGTGTGTCCTTTCCCTTTTTCTATCGGTCAAGTCTCTTGGGCGAAAAATCACACTGATTCAAATCATGAAAAAGAAGAGTTCGTAGTAGTATTAGTGGTGGTGGTGGTGGTGTCATCATGATGATCATCATCATTACCATCATTAAACCGCCGTGTTGGCAGCCGCAGCAGTTCTGTGTCGCATCACCTCCATGTCTGTAGGCTTATCTTCAGGCGCGTCGCGTCGCGGCGCAGCAACAAAGGCGCGTGCGCACACGCGCACACACACACGCACACACAAATTAGTGCCGCGCGTGCTTGACGAGACGTACGTGCGACAGTGGAGGAAAGATATTGAAAATTGCCTGCTGGGCGAGATGGACGGATTGTACACTACTTCGTGAGGGGCTGTCCCGTGCCTGTGTGTGTGGAAACGTGGCTTCTGGCTTTCTGTCGCCAGAGGTCGCTGTTGTGGTAGTGGAAGCGGTTTTTTGTTTGGTGGTGGTGACTTGTGTGATTCTGTGGAGGGCTACAGTTGCGTTTTCGTTTTGCTTGTTTTATTGTGTGTGTTTTTTTTCTTTTTTCCCCTTCTGGAAGCAGGTGATGATGGTGATAATAGTGATGATTGACTTTTATAATTTTTTATTCGTTGTTAGTTTTTTTTCTTGCTTTTGATTTCTTGTCTTTGCTGTTGTTCTTCTTGATCTTTTCGTTCATCTAGTTCTAGTTCTTGTTGTTGTTGTTGTTGTTCTTCTTCTTCTTCTTCTTCTTCTCTCCTCCTCCTCCTCCTCCTCCTCCTGCTCCTTTTTCTTCTGCAGTGCTTATAGATCGATACTCGGGTGTGTTTTTGGTTTGATGGGGATGAGTTGAGACAAAATGGATGTTTTCATTCATTTTGCGTTTTGCTACATGCAGCATTTTAGAAGTCTGCAGTTCTATTGTATGTAAGATACTGTGATAGTCAGTCGCGTCCGACTGCTACCATCGGAACAGCAGAGGAGGCAAAGTGTTGCCCCGATTGTCTGGGCTAGAATTTTATTATCGTGGAGAATGTCTTGCCCGAGTTACATCCCCACTCTCTCGGCGTTGGGCTGGTCCCCAAAAGCCAACTCGCCCCCAAGGCTTCAGCACCAAGAGCCAGTGAAATGGTTTGAGAGTCACTGTCCTTCACAAAACACTGAGCTGTATAGGAATTCCCATTGCAGTAGAGAACAGCTTACGTTTCCTGTTGGCTCATCTGTAAGATTGTGTCAATCTCTGATGCAGGTGAAGCGGTGAGACCTTTAGATATATCAGCTAAATAAGTCTTCCTTTGTTTTATTTACGGATTGCTGTTGTGTTCTTATCAGTATTGTCTTTCACTCTGTTTTGCTTATTCGTTTATCTTTTCTGCTTTCTTCTTTAATTCTTTTATCTGAGAGAAAGTCGAATGAACTAGGAGAATGAAAGAGAGATAACAATGGAAAACGAAATCAGAAAAGTTAAAAGAAATATAATTTTTGAAAGCAACTTCATTAGCATATAACAGTTTCACAAATATTAACATTTAGATTGAGTGGCATCTGTCTTGTCTTCCTATGTAAGAACGGTACCTAGCTCTCTCCAGGCAATGGTGACCTTTCCGCACATGCGACAGCAGAGACCTTTTGTGACATAACTGTATCGTTCTCACTGTGCCCACAGAGACTTTTAGCGGACATAACTGTATCGTTCTCACTGTGCAGACACAGACTTTTAGCGGACATAACTGTATCGTTCTCACTGTGCAGACACAGACTTTTAGCGGACATAACTGTATCGTTCTCACTGTGCAGACACAAACTTTTAGCGGACATAACTGTATCGTTCTCACTGTGCAGACACATACTTTTAGCGGACATAACTGTATCGCTCTCGCTGTGCAGACACATACTTTTAGCGGACATAATTGTATCGTTCTCACTGTGCAGACACAGATAGACTTTTTGCGAACATAACTATCGTTCTCACTGTGCAGACACAGAGACTTTTTGCGAACATAACTGTATCGTTCTCACTGTGCAGACACAGACTTTTAGCGGACATAACTGTATCGTTCTCACTGTGCAGACAGAGACTTTTAGCGGACATAACTGTATCGTTCTCACTGTGCAGACACAGAGACTTTTTGCGAATATAACTGTATCGTTCTCACTGTGCAGACACAGACTTTTAGCGGACATAACTGTATCGTTCTCACTGCGGATACAGACTTTTTCCGAACATAACTGTACCGTTCTCACTGTGCAGACACAGACTTTTAGCGGACATAACTGTATCGTTCTCACTGCGGATACAGACTTTTAGCGGACATAGTTGTATCGTTCTCACTGTGCAGACACAGACTTTTAGCGGACATAACTGTATTGTTCTCACTGCGGATACAGACTTTTTCCGAACATAATTGTACCGTTCTCACTGTGCAGACAGAGACTTTTAGCGGACATAACTGTATCGTTCTCACTGTGCAGACACAGAATTTTAGCGGACATAACTGTACCGCTCTCACTGTAGAGATACAGCTAGACGTTTTTGCGAATATAACTATCGTTGTCACTGTGCAGACACAGACAATTAGCGGACATAACTATCGTTCTCACTGTACAGACACACCTAGGCTTTTAGCGGACATAACTGTGTCGTTCTCACTGTACAGACACAGACTTTTAGCGGACATAACTGTATCGTTCTCACTGTACAGACACAGACTTTTAGCGGACATAACTGTATCGTTCTCACTGTGCAGACACAGACTTCTAGCGGACATAACTGTATCGTTCTCACTGTACAGACACAGACTTTTAGCGGACATAACTGTATCGTTCTCACTGTGCAGACACAGCTAAACTTTTTGCGAACATAACTGTATCGTTCTCACTGTGCAGACACAGACTTTTAGCGGACATAACTGTATCGTTCTCACTGTGCAGACACAGACTTTTAGCGGACATAACTGTATCGTTCTCACTGTGCAGACACAGCCTTTTAGCGGACATAACTGTATCGTTCTCACTGTGCAGACACAGACGTTTAGCGGACAACTGTATTGTTGTCAATGTGTACACAGAGACTTTTAGCGGACGTAACTGTATAGACTGTTAGCGGACATTACTGTATAGACCTGTTAGCGGACATAACTGTTTTGACTTTTATCGGACATGATTGTATAGACTGTTTGACTTGTTCTTCAGTTTCAACTGTGCAGTCTTGAGTTCAACTCCGCCCACCCCCCACACCCCTCCGCCTCCAACCCTCGCCTACCACATACACACCCCTACTCTTTATCTTTCTCTCTGTCGCTCGCTCGCTCTCCCTCCCTCTCTCCCTCTCTCTCTCTCTCTCTCTCTCTCTCTCTCTCTCTCTCTGTCTCCCCCTCCCATCTCTCTCCCCCCCCCTCCCCACATTCACGAACAGGAAGGAGGTGTGCGGATGAGTGTGGGTCAGAGAAGTGACGGCGGTGACAAGCGAGAAAACGGTCGGTGCATTGACCTGACACGTGGGGAAAGTGCAGGAGGATAAGAACAGAGCCCACAGATTGGACAGAACGTCACAACAGCTTCCATGGTACCTCAGAAACCGTGTCAGAGTAAAGAGGAAGACGGTGTGTGGGAAAGTGGCCCTCATCTGATCGCTGATAATGACAGTATTAACAGTAATGACAGGGATTGATAATGACAGTATTAACAGTAATGACAGGGATTGATAATGACAGTATTAACAGTAATGACAGGGATTGATGATGACAGTATTAACAGTAATGACAGGGATTGATGATGACAGTATTAACAGTAATGATAGGGATTGATAATGACAGTATTAACAGTAATGACAGGGATTGATGACATTAACAGTAATGACAGGGATTGATGATGACAGTATTAACAGTAATGACAGGGATTGATGACATTAACAGTAATGAAAGGGATTGATAATGACAGTATTAACAGTAATGACAGGGATTGATGACATTAACAGTAATGACAGGGATTGATAATGGCAGTATTAACAGTAATGGCAGGGATTGCTAATGACAGTATTAACAGTAATGACAGGGATTGATAATGACAGTATTAACAGTAATGACAGGGATTGATGACATTAACAGTAATGACAGGGATTGATAATGACAGTATTAACAGTAATGACAGGGATTGATGACATTAACAGTAATGACAGGGATTGATAATGACAGTATTAACAGTGATGACAGGGATTGATAATGACAGTATTAACATTAATGACAGGGATTGATGACATTAACAGTAATGACAGGGATTGATGATGACAGTATTAACAGTGATGACGGGGATTGATCAGTAATGACAGGGATTGATGATGACAGTATTAACAGTGATGACGGGGATTGATGACATTAACAGTAATGACAGGGATTGATAATGACAGTATTAACAGTAATGACAGGGATTGATAATGACAGTATTAACAGTAATGACAGGGATTGATGACATTAACAGTAATGACAGGGATTGATAATGACAGTATTAACAGTAATGACAGGGATTGATAATGACAGTATTAACAGTAATGACAGGGATTGATAATGACAGTATTAACAGTAATGACAGGGATTGATAATGACAGTATTAACAGTAATGACAGGGATTGATGACATTAACAGTAATGACAGGGATTGATGTCATTAACAGTAATGAGAGGGATTGATAATGACAGTATTAACGGTAATGACAGGGATTGATGATGACAGTATTAACAGTAATGACAGGGATTGATGACATTAACAGTAATGACAGGGATTGATAATGACAGTATTAACAGTAATGACAGGGACTGATGATATTAACAGTAATGACAGGGAGAGCGCGTCGCTATACTACAGCGCCACCCATTTAAAAAAAATTCTGCGTGCAGTTTTATTTGTTTTTCCTATCGAAGTGCGAGGAACAGCTCTTTTGTTGCCGTGGGTTCTTTTTCGTGCGCTAAGTGCATGCTGCACACGAGACCTCGGTTTATCGTCTCATCCGAATGACTAGCGTCCAGACCACCACTCAAGGCCTAGTGGAGGGGGAGAAAATATCGGCCGCTGAGCCGTGATTCGATCCAGCGCGCTCAGATTCTCTCGCTTCCTAGGCGGACGCGTTACCTCTAGGCCATCACTCCACTTTAAATCGTATAACAAGATTCAGCAGCTCAGCATTACAGACACTTCAGTAGGAAAAACAAATAAAACTGCAAGCAGGAAAAAAATACAAAAAAATGGGTGGCGCTGTAGTGTAGCGACGCGCTCTCCCTGGAGAGAGCAGCCCGAATTTCACACAGAGAAATCTGTTGTGATAAAAGAAAATACAAATAATGACGGTAGTACGGCTTGTCCATGATACAAACAATCACCAGAAAATGAGGCGCACTGTGCTCTTTGCTGACAAGTTCGAACGAACAGTCACTTCAACGGGGATATATTTTTTCAACCTAGTTATTACAGAGAGTTTTCGTTGTTCTGTTTGACCCTGTTAATGTCAGCAACCTCTTCTGAAGCTGAAAAGTTGTCTTTGTACATAGCCAGTAGGAAGGTCGCAGAATAGTTAAGACGCTCATCTGCCAATATAGAGTCCGTGAGGGTCAGGGTTCGAATCCCGCTGTCGCCGTTTCTCCCAAGGTTAACTGGAAAATCAAACGGAGTTTCTAGTCGTTGGGATGAGACGATGTCCGATGTGTGGGAGATGGTTATCTCATGGGAACGAATGGTGGTTCTACATGTAGGTCCAGAGTGAGATTTACATGTGCTTCTTTGTTGTTGTTTTTATGAAACTGTAAAAGCAAAAGTTACTCGGAGCGAAGGCTGAGTACCTGAGTAAACCACTCCAGTCCCTGTCTTTCTCTTATATTTTTATCTATCTCTTTATTTCTGTCTTTGTCTTTCTCCCTCCCAAGCTTTCTCTTCTATCTATCTATCTATTTATCTTTCTTTCTTTCTGTCTTTTTTTCTTTCTCTTTCTCCCTCCCTCTCTTTCTCTTCTATCTATCTATCTATCTATCTGTGTATCTATCTCTATTTCTGTCCATCAGTCTGTCTGTCTCACGCTGTCTCCCTCCGTCCCTCTCTTCATCGCTGGTCTGTCTGGCTCTCCACGTCTGTCCCTCAGACCCCCTCCTCTCTCTCTCAGTAAAATAAGCTGCTCTACTCGATCAAATCAAATCAAATCAGACCATGCTGTTTAATTGCCCAGCCAACCACATAGGGCCATTTCAGGGTTGATCACCCGTGTGTTCTTATGCTCCGCCATCACAAGTTCTTCACAACCAGCCAGGTTACAAACTTGCGTGAGATTTTGTTCTTCTTGTTCTTTATTGCGTCAAATGATTCAAACAAGATATTATTCGCAAATCTTACAGTGTATTTATATTTGTTTATCTAGCTGTCTCTGTTCTCCGTCACTAATCTCTCTCTCTCTTTCTCCCTCTCTCTCCGTCTCTCTCTTTTTCTCTGTATTTTGCTCGGTCAGACTGAGCCAAACAATTTCACTGGCCAGTCGTCACATACATTGAACAATCGTCAACGGGCGAATCCAGGTTCCAGTGCAAATGGCGCTCACATCCATGTTTTACCCCTCGATATTGGTTGGTTGGGAGGTGTGGTGGTGTCAAAAATTAATGTCTATCAATGAATCTTGACTTGCACAACTATTTCTGTACGAAACTAGCTAATTCGAACACACACACACACACACACACACACACACACACACACACACACACACACACCGCGCGCACACGCACGCACGCACGGAGTGAATCAGCCCCTTTCACTCTCAGGCTGGATGCCATTTGGCTTTCTGTTCTTTTCTTATTTCGTCCTTTTTTCCCCAACGGTTTCTTTTTTCTTTTAGTGCATGAACATAGTGTTCCTGTTAACTCTTCACAATGCATTGCGAAGGTGGCGGTCCTCAGCGCACGTATTTCTGGGTTGATGAGAGATTAGAAACCGATCGCTGTGTTGGCGCTTTCAACTGGTTAACAATGTGTGGTTTTTGTTGCGAAGGCCCAACAGTCATGGGACTGTGCTTGCTCAGCAACAGGTAGTCCGCGTTTCAGCTCCGACTTTTTGTTTCCTTTTCAACACCTGAAAATAATGCTTTTGTGGAAGACATCTCTGTCTGCCTTCAGTCAGGTATTTAGAATTTTGTTTTCGAAAGGTTAAAAAAAACAACCGTACATTAGTGTGGATTTTTTTTTTTCAGTTTAGCAAATGGTAATGGGAAGACTGTGAATTACGAACAATGCATTATAAAAAAATGCGTTAGGCATCGCAGTGTTGTTGGAGGGATAGTGTAAAAGTTTGGGCAATATCTCGAGAATCGGTGAAGCGAGAGAGAGAGAGAGAGAGTTCCAGATTTCCAGATGTTTTATTTATGTATCAGCCTAGGCCTTTTATGAAAGGGTATGTGAATTTCGTTCCTACACACACACACACACACACACATATATATATATATATATATGTGTGTGTGTGTGTGTGTGTATATATATATGTGTGTGTGTGTGTGTGTGTGTTTGTTTGTTATAAACATCACATTGCAATGCATGTTAACTTCCAAATATTCAACCAAACAAGTAACAACAGTTCTGCGGTGAGAGAGAGAGAGAGAGAGAGAGAGAGAGAGAGAGAGAGAGAGAGAGAGAGAGATTATTGACACAAATAACTGTGCACAAGTTTGTGTTGCTCTGACTGCTGAACGGAGACACTTTTTTTTTTAATGACTGTCTGACACCGACCTTTTCAGGAATTGAGCAATAACTGTAGTTACCACAGAGCATGGGCCACCCTTTGGTCAGCTCCCTGCAGACTTCTTACGTCTGTTGACAGCGCCGTGATTGTGGTGTCACTTTGAGAAAGGTCTTTTACCGCTTCTGCGTGGTCTGTCGCTTGTTGACGTACTTCACGGTTTTGTGTGGTTTCTGGTGTGTGTGTGTGTGTGTGTGTGTGTGTGTGTGTGTGTTTGCCTGCCTGCCTGCCTGCCTCTGTGTGTGTGTGTGTGTGTGTGTGTGTGTGTATGCCTGCCTGCCTGACGGCTGGCCTGTATATGTGTGTGAGTGTGTGTGCGTGTGCGTGTGTGTGCCTGTCTGCCTGCCTGCCTGCCTGTGTGTGTGTGTGTGTGTGTGTGTGTGCCTGCCTGTTTGCCTGTATGTATGTGTGAGTGTGTGTGTGTGAGTGTGTGTGTGTGTGTGTGCTTGCCTGCTTGCCTGTATGTATGTGTGTGTGTGTGTTTGTGTGTGTGTGTGTGTGCCTGGCTGCCTGTATGTGTGTGTGTGTTTGTGTGCCTGTCTGCCTGTATGTGTGAGTGTGTGTGTGTGTGTGTATCTGTTTGTGTGTGTGTATGTGTGTTGTGTGTGTGTGCCTGTCTGTATGTGTGTGTGTGTGTGTATGTGCGTGCGTGCGTGTGTGCTTCGTTGTTGCTGTGTGTGTGTGTGTGTGTGTTTCGTTGTTGTTGTTGCTGTGTGTGTGTGTGTGTGTGCTCACTCGCTCATCTGGACACTCCAGTGACTCAGGCCAACAAGAAGATCCATCAGCACGAACGCCTCATGACCAGAAGGTGCGAATCTTTGGCTTCTGACGTCTAAGAGACGGAGGGGTGGTGGTTGTGAACGAGACACTAAGTGGCACAACCTTCGTTTCCTGACAATCGTAAACCACAAGCACAGCACTCTTTCTTCCCTGATACTTCTGTCTGTCTGACTGTCTGTCCGTGATTGCTCTGTCGTCCTCTAATCTCTCTCCCTCTCTCTCGTCTCTCGCTTCTTCGTCTTCACGTTTGTGTGTCTCTTGGGGCTGTGCTGCGGGTGACTTTGTGTGACTGTGTTGTGTTTCTGACACTGCACGTGCCTCTGTTTGGTGTGTGTGTTGTGTGTGTGCCTGCCTGCTGCGGCTGCTGTATATTGTGTGATGTTGTGCGTGTCTGTGTGTCCTGTTTTCCTGCTGCCCTGCCTGTTTGTGTGTTGTGTGTTTTGCCCTGCCTCGTTTGCCTTATTTGTGGAGTGGTGTGTAGTGAGTGTGTGTGTTGTTGCTTGCCTGCTTGCATTATTTGTGGTGTTTTGTAGTTGTGTTGGTGTGTGGTGTCCACTGCTGTAGTTGTGTTGTGAGTTTGTGTCTGTTGCTTTGTATGTGTGTGTTGTGTGTATTGTTGTGTTGTTATGTGATCTTTTGTGGTGCCTTCTGTATTGTGATGTGTATGTATTGCTTTGCGTTCGTGTGGCATTCGTTTTTGTGTGTCGTGTGCGTGTTGTTCGTTGTTGTTGGGTTGTTTGTGTGTTTGTCTCACTCTGGACATCATGACTCGGCCAACAGAAGATCATTTAGCACGATTCGCTCATGCCCAAAAGTGCAATCTTGTTCTGAGTCTAAGAATGAGAAAGTTGACTTTTTTGCTTGCACGTCCCTGGAGACATTCCAATTAGTGACAGATAGCGCAGGAAGACCTCAAATCTCAGCCCATCGACCGGAATCAAGAGTGGTGCATCTGCTGACAGAGGACGGAGGGGTGGGGTGGGTGGGGAACCGCTGGCACTAAGTGGCACTCACAACCTACGCCCCTGACAATCGTAAAACCACAAACGCACAGGCACTCTTTCTTCCCCCTGTACTCTGTCTGTCTGTCTCTCTCTGTCTCTGTCTCTGTCTATCTCTCTCTCTCTCTCTCTCTCTCTCTCTCTCTCTCTCTCTGGGCTGTGCGGCGAGGGGACTCTGTGTGACTGCCCCATTGATAATCGTATGGCAGACTGCATGAATTTTGCAGTCAGTCACGTAAGTTTTTATTTCCATACCACTGCATAGTCCAATGATCTAACAGTGTGAAACAGTAAACGACCAGTGCAGAAACCCCATGTAAGCCCACGATTTCTCGCAATCCCACGATTTCTCCTAATGTGTGAGAGATCGTGGGAAGTACCCTTATTTTCTTTATCATCGGAGTTGATTTCTTGTCTTTTCCCAATGCTAATCTTAAAGAAAAATGAGAGAGAGAAAAAGAAAAGTGAAAAAGGGAGGCGACGATAACGACGATCATGACAATGACAGTGGTGTCAGCGAAGACATGAACAGTAATGACACTGAAACACGACTGTTTATTGTCTTTCACATAAGAATGGATCACTGCAATGCATCGACCTCAAATTCAACATCGGAATCGATAACAAAAAACGAAATTCAGGCAATGTGTATAACTCAAGCAGAAATATAATTTTATATAATATGATATGATATAATATCATATTTTATTATACAATATAATGAAATGTAATGTAATATGATATGACTTGAACCGATGTTGGGAAAACATCAAAATGACTAAACTTTCCTCATGAATGTGATGGCAAAAATGATGTTTCACAATGCTTTACCCTCACGCAGGGCGCGTGAAAACTGGACCAAATAGTTTTGATGTTTGTTGTCATGGAACCTTTTCTGTCATATTTACTTAGAATGTCTTTTATTTCATGCTTACTCATTTGTTCATATGTCTGTGTCAGCATCCTTTTGCATGCAAGTTTGCTTTGAAAATAGATTCTCAGTTTCATAGAAGACACTTAGAACTTGAAAATATTTCTAAAACAGGGTGAAAGAAGACCAAATCAACCAACCAAGCAAACGCACATGAGGAAACACACGCACACACACACACACACACACACACACACACACACACACACACACACACACACACACACACACACACACACACACACACACACACACACACACACACACACACTCACTCACTCATTCACTCACTGACATCCACATACATTAAATTACACTTTTTTACCAGTACCGTGCCTTCATATTCACCGTCTATTGTTGATGTCCTTTGAATTGAATTGCAATATATGCCCAAGTGATCTGTTTATATTCATCTAGAACCATGTTTTGAAAATACCTTTTTTGATCGTTTATATTAAAGTGTATAACAGCCTAGGAAACGAGCTTGATTACCGCTTATGTATGAGGGCACACACACGTGTGTGTGTTTGTGTCGGTGTGTGTGTGTGTGTGTGTGTGTGTGTGTGTGTGCCAGTGAGAGAGAGAGAGAGAGACGACACGCCGGATATAACGAAGCGAACCTGATAGATATTTGATATAACCGCCGTGTTGGGTGTAACGAAAGCCGGATAAAACGAAGCAATTTTGAATGTCCCCGGCGATTCGTTATACGCGGCTCCGATTCTGTCAATCTATCTGTCTGTCTGTCTATCTATCTATCTGCCTGTCTGTCAGTCTATCTGTCTGTCTGACTGACTGACTGAATGTCTGTCTGTCTGTATCTGTTATTTTATTTTATGCTGTTGGTGATCGTTGCGTCCTTCGACTCGTGTCACTGACTAGACGTCTAGCAGTGAGGACAGTGCCAGCCGTCAGGGATTTGGCGACTCCACAGTGTGATCATTTCACATTAGTCGCACTCAGCCATTGTCTCTGTTCCATGGTCTCGGACTGAATGGCACCTTGTATACGGACCAAATAGTCAAATAAATAAATAAGGGATTAGATAAACTATTAAGTAAGCGAAAAAGCAAGTTTGTATATCCGCAGATGAATTCCCACGCAAAACCTGAGAGGAGGAGAGAGAGAGAGAGAGAGACTGAAAAACACAGACGGACAGACAGAAAAAGTATACAGTAAGGAGACGACACATTCAGAGAGAGAGAGAGAATTGTAAAAGACCTCAAAGGAATCCTGGTGGGGAATATCACATTTCCTCCAGGTCCTAATCAAACATCCATCTCTCATGGTCACCTTCACAGCAGCAGAAGTAGCAGTCACGTGGCTGAATAGTCACACAGGACGAGACACACACAGACAGTGTGACACAGACACACACAGACAGTGTGACACAGGCAGACACAGACAGTGTGACACAGACAGACACAGACAGTGTGACACAGGCAGACACAGACAGTGTGACACAGACAGACACAGACAGTGTGACACAGCCACACACAGACAGTGTGACACAGGCATACACAGACAGTGTGACACAGGCACAAAAGTACCCTCTGCTGCCTCTTGTGTGTCAGAGGTCGCCGTGTGTGGCGTTGCTTCAGGAAGCACAGTAACACCAAGCCAGTGGACGGGTATTTTTCACTTAGTGTCCAGACCCGATTGACATCAGTCTCCTGAGGACAGAGAACTGATGACGTGCAAGATGGAGCAGCTGAGAGAGAGGGGGGGGGGGGGGGGGAGTTGAGAGAGACAGAGAAGTCTGGATTGTTTATTGTGTGGGCCTATCTGCCCGTGACAATAGGGGTTCCGTGTTAACATCCATTATAAAGGACAACGCCAATAATTATATGAAAAGCAAACAAAGGGAAGGAGAGAGAGAGAGAGAGAAGAGAGAGGAATTTTTCATAAAGACCACCGCCCCAAATGAACAAGGGGCAAAAACGTTTTATAAGGTCATCAGAACTACAAACAGTTAGCCTCAACTTGACTATCCCTCTCAACAGAAAGCTTTATGTAAATATATATACCAAATTACGTAAAACTTCGTCATACGCAGATGCTATCACCAAGCTAAATCGATATAAACATTGTAAGTCATGTACCATTTTTCTTTTCTTTGCAATCTCTCTCAACAGAAAAGCAAATTACGTATAATTTCGCCATCCATAAAGGCCATCAGCAAACTGAATTGAAATGAATATGACATATAATGTATCCCTTAGCGATTTTACATGAAGATCACACAAAACGGGACATTTCAAAACGAAACTAACTGATCTTCAATGGATTCTTTATAGATGATGGATACACCAACTCTTGACAAACTTAATCTAAGATGTCTATCCATATTTAACGAATGGTAACTCTTCACTAAAAGAGTAGAAACACAGCCTCTGCATATACCGAACCCATCACTTGACCCAATATGACCTTCCCACTGTTGCCATCAACAATCCGTCATACTTTGGCGGCGCAGATTTTGCAAAAAATGCTTTGTCTAAACCTACTTCTGAAAGATCCCAAACATACCCAAGTTCACAGATGCGAATTTGCACGTTTGAAACGCAGTTTTCTTTGCCTCTTAAGTCCTTCAGTCACACAACATGTTCCACGATTTTCGGGGGCAGTCGATCAGTACTCGTTTTCAACAACTTTAACCACTAGCGATCACAACTGATTTCAGAGTTTAGACAAAGTGAATACCTATTTAATTCCCCATGCACTACAAACCACATGCAGGGAGGTGGGGTGGTGGAGAGAGATGAAGGAAAGAAGGGGGTGGGGAGTTACAGAGGGAGAGGAGAGACAAAAGGGGGGGGGGGAGATCGGAAGGGAGAGGGGTGAGGAGTGGAGAGAGACGGGTTGGGGATGGATGGAGAGAGAGAGGGGGGGATTGAAGGTGAAGGGAGAGAGGGATGAGGGAGGAAGAGAGAAGGAAAGTGGGTGGGGAAAAGAGTGTTTGCCTTGGTCTGTTAAAAAGTGGTATGGACAATCGCCACAATGAAAAGTGGCCATGCCCACAACATAAACGTTGGCGCTTGATTAGAAACCACACCAGGGAAAACAGCAGACAGGGTCAGATTGCCAAACGCGATGCGGTATCCAGCTTGCAAGCAGAAGGTGCTATCATCTTACAATGTTCTTGAAAGAAAGTGAAAAAAAGACCATGGGGAAGGAACTAAAGACAAAAAGACAACAACAAAAAAACAACCAAAAGAAAACTTTAAATTTCGAAACTAGAAAGACACTTGGGGTGAGGGTGAGGGGGTGGGGGCTGTAATGGTATCTGTCGAACCTCGGTTGTTTCGTATTTCACGATTGAAGAGTTCATTTCCTCTCACACCATGTAGTGCGCCAATCCTCGACTGCTGTCTGTCTGTCTGTCTGTCTCTTTGAGACTCGCTCTCTCTGTCTCTGTCTCTTTCCTTCTCTCTGTGTGTCTCTCTGTCTCTATATATCGGTTTCTCTCCAGGTGAATCTTTATGTTTCACTGTCTGTTTTCTCTTTCTCTCAGTATCTCACTCTCTGTCTCTCTATATCTGTCTCTGTCTTTCTCTGCATCTAATCACTGCCTCTGTGTGTGCATGTCTTTCCGCTCGTCTCTGTCTTATTGTCTCTCTCTTTCTCTCGCTCTGTCCTATCTCTTTGTCTCACTCCCCTTAAAATCAATTTCTTGATAGTATCTTCAGTAAAGGGACGGGTGGGGGAGAGGGGTAGGACTGGGCATCAGTCAAGTGAACAGAGTGTT
>NC_134895.1:25091312-25101312 GCF_041734735.1 Babylonia areolata
CTTCCTTCTGCTGTGACCCAGTTTAGGCCACGTTCATATTAAACATAGCAAGTTGCAGACAGCAGCAGATCGAGCACTGTGCGCACGTCATTTTATGCTTTCTCACCATGCATGCCGGCGGTAAGTGTTTACTCTGGCCACCAGCCGTCTCTAGCCATCACCAGCCAGCTTTTTGATTTGTGGTGTGCACACAAATTTTGATGAGACGGAAGGCAGGTCCACGGGACGGAACTCTTCAATGATACTAGCAGCATGAATTGAATTATTTATTTCTCCCATCTGGCAGCAGCTGGCTGTGTCTGAAGAGTGTCGCTGTCTCAGGCTTTATGGCAACTGACTGTGTCTGAAGTGTGTTGCTGTCTCAGGCTTTATGGCAACTGACTGTGTCTGAAGTGTGTTGCTGTGTCAGGCTTTATGGCAACTGACTGTCTGAAGTGTGTTGCTGTGTCAGGCTGACGGCAGCTGACTGTACCTGAAGTGTGTTGCTGTGTCAGGCTGACGGCAGCTGACTGTGTGTGTCTGAAGTGTGTTGCTGTGTCAGGCTGACGGCAACTGGCTGTGTCTGAAGTGTGATGCTGTGTCAGGCTGACGGCAGCTGACTGTGTGTGTCTGAAGTGTGTTGCTGTGTCAGGCTGACGGCAGCTGACTGTGTGTGTCTGAAGTGTGTTGCTGTGTCAGGCTGACAGCAACTGGCTGTGTCTGAAGTGTGATGCTGTGTCAGGCTGACGGCAGCTGGTTGTGTCTGTCTGAAGTGTGTTGCTGTGTCAGGCTGACGGCAGCTGGTTGTGTCTGAAGTGTGTTGCTGTGTCAGGCTGACGGCAGCTGAGTGTGTCTGAAGTGTGTTGCTGTGTCAGGCTGACAGCAACTGGCTGTGTCTGAAGTGTGATGCTGTGTCAGGCTGACGGCAGCTGGTTGTGTCTGTCTGAAGTGTGTTGCTGTGTCAGGCTGACGGCAGCTGACTGTGTGTGTCTGAAGTGTGTTGCTGTGTCAGGCTGACGGCAGCTGACTGTGTGTGTCTGAAGTGTGTTGCTGTGTCAGGCTGACGGCAGCTGGTTGTGTCTGAAGTGTGTTGCTGTGTCAGGCTGACGGCAGCTGGTTGTGTCTGTCTGAAGTGTGTTGCTGTGTCAGGCTGACGGCAGCTGGTTGTGTCTGAAGTGTGTTGCTGTGTCAGGCTGACGGCAACTGGTTGTGTCTGTCTGAAGTGTGTTGCTGTGTCAGGCTGACGGCAGCTGAGTGTGTCTGAAGTGTGATGCTGTGCCAGGCTGACGGCAACTGGTTGTGTCTGTCTGAAGTGTGTTGCTGTGTCAGGCTGACGGCAACTGGTTGTGTCTGTCTGAAGTGTGTTGCTGTGTCAGGCTGACGGCAGCTGGTTGTGTCTGAAGTGTGTTGCTGTGTCAGGCTGACGGCAGCTGAGTGTGTCTGAAGTGTGTTGCTGTGTCAGGCTGACAGCAACTGGCTGTGTCTGAAGTGTGATGCTGTGTCAGGCTGACGGCAGCTGGTTGTGTCTGTCTGAAGTGTGTTGCTGTGTCAGGCTGACGGCAGCTGACTGTGTGTGTCTGAAGTGTGTTGCTGTGTCAGGCTGACGGCAGCTGACTGTGTGTGTCTGAAGTGTGTTGCTGTGTCAGGCTGACGGCAGCTGGTTGTGTCTGTCTGAAGTGTGTTGCTGTGTCAGGCTGACGGCAACTGGATGTGTCTGAAGTGTGTTGCTGTGTCAGGCTGACGGCAGCTGGTTGTGTCTGTCTGAAGTGTGTTGCTGTGTCAGGCTGACGGCAACTGGTTGTGTCTGAAGTGTGTTGCTGTGTCAGGCTGACGGCAACTGGTTGTGTCTGTCTGAAGTGTGTTGCTGTGTCAGGCTGACGGCAGCTGAGTGTGTCTGAAGTGTGTTGCTGTGTCAGGCTGACGGCAGCTGGTTGTGTCTGAAGTGTGTTGCTGTGTCCGGCTGACGGCAACTGGTTGTGTCTGTCTGAAGTGTGTTGCTGTGTCAGGCTGACGGCAGCTGGTTGTGTCTGAAGTGTGTTGCTGTGTCAGGCTGACGGCAGCTGAGTGTGTCTGAAGTGTGTTGCTGTGTCAGGCTGACAGCAACTGGTTGTGTCTGAAGTGTGTTGCTGTGTCAGGCTGACGGCAGCTGAGTGTGTCTGAAGTGTGTTGCTGTGTCAGGCTGACGGCAACTGGTTGTGTCTGTCTGAAGTGTGTTGCTGTGTCAGGCTGACGGCAGCTGGTTGTGTCTATCTGAAGTGTGTTGCTGTGTCAGGCTGACAGCAACTGGCTGTGTCTGAAGTGTGTTGCTGTGTCAGGCTGACGGCAGCTGGTTGTGTCTGTCTGAAGTGTGTTGCTGTGTCAGGCTGACGGCAGCTGACTGTGTGTGTCTGAAGTGTGTTGCTGTGTCAGGCTGACGGCAGCTGACTGTGTGTGTCTGAAGTGTGTTGCTGTGTCAGGCTGACGGCAGCTGGTTGTGTCTGAAGTGTGTTGCTGTGTCAGGCTGACGGCAGCTGGTTGTGTCTGAAGTGTGTTGCTGTGTCAGACTGACGGCAACTGGTTGTGTCTGAAGTGTGTTGCTGTGTCAGGCTGACGGCAGCTGGTTGTGTCTGTCTGAAGTGTGTTGCTGTGTCAGGCTGACGGCAGCTGGTTGTGTCTGTCTGAAGTGTGTTGCTGTGTCAGGCTGACGGCAGCTGGTTGTGTCTGTCTGAAGTGTGTTGCTGTGTCAGGCTTACGGCAGCTGAGTGTGTCTGAAGTGTGTTTCTGTGTCAGACTGACGGCAGCTGGTTGTGTCTGTCTGAAGTGTGTTGCTGTGTCAGGCTGACGGCAGCTGACTGTGTGTGCCTGAAGTGTGTTGCTGTGTCAGGCTGACGGCAACTGGTTGTGTCTGTCTGAAGTGTGTTGCTGTGTCAGGCTGACGGCAGCTGGTTGTGTCTGTCTGAAGTGTGTTGCTGTGTCAGGCTGACGGCAGCTGGTTGTGTCTGTCTGAAGTGTGTTGCTGTGTCAGGCTGACGGCAGCTGACTGTGTGTGTCTGAAGTGTGTTGCTGTGTCAGGCTGACGGCAACTGGTTGTGTCTGTCTGAAGTGTGTTGCTGTGTCAGGCTGACGGCAGCTGGTTGTGTCTGTCTGAAGTGTGTTGCTGTGTCAGGCTGACGGCAGCTGGTTGTGTCTGTCTGAAGTGTGTTGCTGTGTCAGGCTGACGGCAACTGGTTGTGTCTGTCTGAAGTGTGTTGCTGTGTCAGGCTGACGGCAGCTGGTTGTGTCTGTCTGAAGTGTGTTGCTGTGTCAGGCTGACGGCAGCTGGTTGTGTCTGTCTGAGGTGTGTTGCTGTGTCAGGCTGACGGCAACTGGTTGTGTCTGTCTGAAGTGTGTTGCTGTGTCAGGCTGACGGCAGCTGACTGTGTCTGTCTGAAGTGTGTTGCTGTGTCAGGCTGACTGTGTCCGATGTGTGTTGCTGTGTCAGGCTGACGGCGACTAGGCTCAACGTGAACATAACTTAGGAAATTCAGTCCCCTGTCGACGCTCGGCCTCTCAAAATACACTTGCTTAGAGGCCACGCAACGCAACAGATTTCGCACTCGTGTAAAAAAAAATAATATGATGGCATTCTGGCGGTGTTTATAGAGATGTTACAAAAAATCATGGAAGTTATGTCTGTTGCTATTGGTGTGGACTGGTGTCAGTCTGTGCTGTGTTTCTTCACCTCAATGTCCTGATCGATACAGAGCGCTCGGAAAGGAGTTGCAGGAGATAAAAAGAAAAATGTATGTTAAAACGGTGTATATTCGCCTCATTATAATCCTTCTCTGGTTGTTTACAGAAAGGTAATTTTGCCCTGGAGTTCAGTCTGTCTTTGTTTTGTTGGTTAAACGTGGCATTCTGAACGATTCTTTATTGTTTGGAATTTTAGTTTCTAATGTTATTATCAATTCATTTATTTGCTTTTTAGCTATCCAGTGAACTCTGGTTAACGTCTTTATTCACACACACGCACGCACGCCAAAGCATGCATGCATGAAAACACACACACATACACACACACACACACTCTCTCTCTCTCTCTCTCACTCACTCACACACACACACACACACACACACACACACACACACACACAGAGAGAGAGAGTTGGAAGAGATCGTACCAATCAACTCTTGACTCCTACAGATAAACCTGTACCAATCAACTCTTGACTCCTACAGGTAAACCCCTATCAGCAGTTGGAAGAGATCGTACCAATCAACTCTTGACTCCTACAGATAAACCCCTATCAGCAGTTGGAAGAGATCGTACCAATCAACTCTTGACTCTTACAGATAAACCCCTATCAGCAGTTGGAAGAGATCGTACCAATCAACTCTTGACTCCTACAGATAAACCCGTACCAATCAACTCTTGACTTCTATAGGTAAACCCCCATCAACAGTTGGAAGAAATTGTTCCAGTCAACTCTTGACTCCTACAGGTAAAGCCCTGACAGAGACGGCCAAACTGCGTCCTTTATTGTTTCTCTATAACTAAGATCTGACTATGAAAAAACAGAACACTGGTTACCAGAAACAAAAAACAAAACAAAAACGAACACACTTTGGAAATAATAGAATGACAGAACTCCGCATTGGTTAGATAATGTGATGTAGCCCAAATAAGCCTCCACAAACCAACTTTTCTCATGCAGCACCCACACTTTTCACAGGGAAACACATACAAACATGCACGTACCCTCCCTTTCTCTGTCTGTTTGTCTGTATGTATGTATGTATGTCTCTCTCTCTCTCTCTCTCTCTCTCTCTCTCTCTCTCTCTCTCTCTCTCTCTGTTTTCCTCTTTGTCTGTCTGTCTGGCTGTCTCTCTCTCTCTCTGTGGATATCTAATGGCAAATATATGATTGTGCTGTATTCCTATCATTATCTACAATACTCTTGATCGTTAGTTATTATGTTTATTTCTATCTCCTCTGTCAGTTTCTTTCAATATCTATCCCCTCTGTCAGTTTTTCTGTACGTTTTGTCTATCCATCTTTCTCTCTCTCTCTCTTTCTTCCATACCTTCTTCATTCTTTACCAGTTCCTCATGTTGTTTTCTCCCCATCCCCTCTCTCACCCCAGTTGTTTATTGTTCAATAGTGGCTTTACAGTACTGTGCATGAGTATTCATACTTAGCTTTAGCGCAGTTGTATGAATGTTGATAATGTCGCTTTGTGAATGTTTTTATTTGTTTTCCTTTCTCTTCCAGTTTTCATTGCCCAGAGTGCCGGATGTAAACAAGTACACTGTGCTTATTCCATTACCCTTTTAAAATAAATTTTCGTTCGTTAGATCGTTCTCTCTCCCCCCCCCCTCCCTCCCTCACCGCCTCTCTCTCTCTCTTTCTCTCACCGCCCCCCCCCCCCTCTTTAAACTTCTCCTCTCCCTATCTGTGTGTGTGTGTGTGTTATTACTATGCTTATGCTTTTATGTAGTATTGTGTTCGCATGTTATGACTTTATGTAGTATTGTGTAGTGCATGCTATGACCTATATGTAGCATTCTGTTGTGTACACCGTTTCAGGACGGGGACTGGATGAAAAAGCAAAGCGCGCTTGGGCTTATCTATCATCCTCGAAAATAAAGAATTTGTCTTGTCTTCTCTCTCTCTCTCTCTCTCTCTCTCTCTCTCTCTCTCTCTCTCTCTCTCTCCCTCTCCCTCTCTCTCTCTCTCTCTCTCTCCCTCCCCCCACAAGCTTGGAAAGGATTTTGATTTCACCCACAGTTTTGTGGGGTGGCCGAAGCAAACGTCAGGTGTCAGCAGATAAATGGAGATGTCTACCCGAGATGGAGCTGTGAAGGAGATCAGTCAGTCATGTGTGCTGGGGGAGGAAGTCCCGCATCATAGTGTGACATTTGCTGGGTTTGGGGGAGGAAGTCCCGCATCATAGTGTGACATTTGCTGGGTTTGGGGGAGGAAGTCCCGCATCATAGTGTGACATTTACTGGGTTTGGGGGAGGAAGTCCCGCATCATAGTGTGACATTTGCTGGGTTTGGGGGAGGAAGTCCCGTATCATAGTGTGACATTTACTGGGTTCTGAGCTGTCGGCTAGTTACCATAGTTATAAAGTTACACGTTGTAGGAACAACAGTTACGGAGTTACCAGGATATAAATACCATAGTTATAGAGTTATGCGATGTAGTTACCACAGTTATAGAGTTATGCGATGTAGTTACCACAGTTGCAGAAGTATCTGGTGGTGTTACCATAGTTAACTCTCTCCATACGAACGGCGAAAGAGACGACATTAACAGCGTTTTTCCCCAATTACCACCATCAAAATATTACAAGCGGAAGGCTCTTATACTGAAGACGTGAATGTTGACAAAGAATACCACAATTCTGACGACGGAAGCTAAAAGGTTGGGTCATTCAGACACCCACTGGACATCCGAGGGGTCTGTGTAGAGGAGAAGAGAGGACTGGCCGTACTGAGTGAGTTAAACGGTGTTATTACTAATGGCGCTGTTTATACTTTATTTATATCAATATGTCCAGTATAAACAGCTATAAAAACAGTTATCTAACTAACTAACGTAAATGCAGAGGATCTTATCATAGACTTGGGCTCCAAAGGCAGCAAAGTCTGTATCAGCGGACTGACGAAGGAAGCCAGGACGCATGAGTCCTGGAGGTTTCGTTGACTGACAAAACACGACAGATACTTGGCCTCAGCTATGCCGTGCTGTACTATGTTTCGCTCTGCTATCCTGTGGTGTGTATTTCTGTGCTGTGCTGTGTTGTGTCCTGTAGTGCTGTGCTTGATGTGCTGTGCTGATAAATATCCTCTTTAATATCCATGGATTTTGACTGACATGACTCCGCTGCCCAGACAGTTTTCGTCAGGAGTCAGTTGACGCAGTGAGGGGTAGTATTTAACACGTCCTGTTTCTCTTACATTCTTCTTCTTCTTCGTTCGTGGGCTGCAGCTCCCACGTTCACTCGTATGTACACGAGTGGGATTTTACGTGTATGACCGTTTTTATCCAGCCATGTAAGCAGCCATAGTCCGTTTTCGGGGGTGTGCATGCTGGGTATGTTCTTGTTTTCATAACCCACCAAACGCTGACATGGATTGTATTATCTTTAACGTGCGTTATTTGATCTTCTGCTTGCGTATACACACGAAGGGGGTTCAGGCACTAGCAGGTCTGCACATAATTATGTTGACCTGGGAGTTAGGAAAAAGCTCCAGCCTTTACCCGGCAGGCGCCGTTACCGATATTCGAACCCGGGTCTCTCAGACTGAAAGTCCAACGCTTTAACCACTCGGTTTTTTGCGCCCATCTCTTACATTCATTGGCCTTAGCGAAAGACTGTGGAGCCCCGAGCAGCAAGAGGTTGAAAACGTCAGCTAAAAGTGTAAACAAATGACAACAACATGAAGCACAGCCAAGGTTTGACCAGTCGTGGCACCGGGTCCATTCTTAGGGGACGCGGGAGACCGCTGCCGTGTGAACAGAGTGCAGCCCCCTTCCTTCCTCCCCCCTCCCCCATCTCTGTTCGGTTCCGCCTCCCGTTGGGGCGTCTTCCTTTCCTCCATCTGCTCTTCCTCCTCCTCTTCCCCTTCCCCTTCCTCGTTGTCTTCCTCTTCCTCGTCCTCTTCCTCCTCCTCTTCCCTTTCCTCTTCCTTTTCTTAAAGGGCATCTACTTTGTATGCTTGTTTCACTCAAACTGGGTGTTTTTAGGTGGGTTCTTCAGATGTAAGACGGCATAGTAAGGTAGGCCCAGCACTCTGTGTGTGTGTGTGTGTGTGTGTGTGGACCTACCACGCAGCAACGATTGAAAAAAGCAACTGCGCCAAGTTTAAAAGGGGATAAGAGAGAGAGAGAGTCTGGCAGACAGTAATTAAATTGAGTTTCATTGTGAATACAAACGATAGCACAGGCTTTCCCATAAGCAGGCGAGAGGAAAGACAGGAAAACAGATTGGAATGTTAGCCATCAAATGATGAAGTTTTTTTTCCTGTGCAGACGACAGATGTCCGCATACAACGCGCACGTGCAAACACTGGTCAACAAAGGAGCAGAATTTGTTTTGGGCTGAACTCTTGATAATTTTCTGTCCGTATTGTTTGTGGTCCAGTCAACTGCACATGACCATACTAGGAATGAAAACAATCCGTAGTTAAACATTTTTTTTTAATCTATAAAAAATAATAATAAAAACTTCACGTCAAAATACAACACAATGCAGTAAAAACGCAGCATATTACAATACAATACCACTCGATGTATTGGGAGGGGAAAGAGGTTGGAGGATTTATGGATTTGACTCTGTTCTGACTGTACTTGTTCTGACTGTACTTCCCAAGATATTTCACTCTTTCTCTTCCCTCCCCGCCATGCCCCGCCCCCCCCCCCCCAAAAAAAAAAAAAAAAAAAAAAAGAAAAGAAAAGAAAAAACCTCGATATCAGCGTTACGGACCACAGTTCAGTTCACTGTTAGCTCGTCCACCAAAACCACACAACGAAGCACAGCACAGGCACAGGACAATATAAAACTGACTAGTCATCTCTTATTCCTCCCTTTGCTTTTCCCGTGGGGAGAGGAAGTGGGGGGGTGGGGAATGAGGAAGGGGCAGGAGTGAGCTGGGACATGATCCAGCAGTTGAGACACGTGGGAACCTCACGCTTCATACCAGCACACACAGTCACTGTGAATGCTCGTTCAAACTGCTTCGATGTCACCTGCACAAACTGTGTTCACTGCCGCCGTGACCACACACCCCTCTCCATCCGTCCTGCTCTCCCCCCGTCCGGTTTCCCCTCCCCTTGTCTGACCAATTAGCATTGTTGCTTTGGAAATGAACGAACAATAAGGTCAGGAGAGTTAGAGGATTAAACAACAATTAAGAGTGCTCCACATTTACAAGGAGCACAACTTCGATTCAATGCTGCTCTATTCAGCTAGCTCACAGGTTACAAGGAACATTGGAACAAACCCAGACACTTCCTCGTCAATGGAGAGTGTTACTTCCCTTCGTTGTTTATATTTTGTTGCACGGCATGGCACTGTAATGCATTGTGATGCACCATACCGTGTTTGCTGGGTTATGCTTTGTTCTTCAGTTAACGAACGCGCTTTCTGTACACATGAATATCTGATGTATTGCCGACACTGGCATAAATCTGCACACATTTGTAGCAGACGTCCTGAGAAAGGGTAGATCTGAACTATGTATTTCTGGTTCTTTTAATTGATGTAATTGTCTGTCTACTTACAGCGTGTTTCAGGGATAGGAGTATTGCCGACACTGGCATAAATCTGCACACATCATTTGTAGCAGACGTCCTAAGAAAGGGTAGATCTGAACTATGTATTTCTGGTTCTTTTAATTGATGTATTTTTGTCTGTCCACTTACAGTGTGTTTAAAAGACACAAATACACAATTCTCGGTCACTTTACCAACATCATAGGAACCAGGGTATAAAGGATTCAGTCTCTCGTCCAGCGTGGTGGGTAATCTGAAAGCCATTCCTCGGGGTGTGGGGGTGGGGCAGTCCTGGGGAGGGGGACAGTCCGGGAGAGGGGAATGGGGGTGGGGGGGGGGGATCAGACTGCTGTATCCCTCTGTGGCGTGATGATGGACACTGGCGGAGACTGAGATAGCATGGCTTGAATTCAAATGTCTTGCCAACCACTGGTATTGTGCGGATTCTTCAGCATATGGATAGCTTCGGTTGCGAAATTGTGTGCGTGTACACGAATCAATGATATATATATATATATATATATATATATATATATATATATATATATATATAATAAATATTAAATCCAAGCCCAGATGTCTTTGTATTTATATAACGGAATGAAGAACACACAAAAAACAGTCTTGGTTAATTTTTCAACCTTTAAAACTGTAGTTGTGTTTGGGGTGGTGGTTTAAAAAGCTCTCATTTGCTCATGCTGGTCCTAAGTACCTCCAAAAGAAAGGTTGATTTGCACAACAAGCGATAGCTGTTTCGCACTTGGGAGTGCTCATCGAGCCTG
>NC_134895.1:25106312-25116312 GCF_041734735.1 Babylonia areolata
TGTAGATGTGCGTGCATATTTTTTGTGTTTTTGAGTGTGATTGTATATATGTATATAATTGTGTGTGTGTGTGTGTGTGTGTGTGTGTGTGTGTGTGTGTGTGTGTGTGTGTGTGTGTGCTTGAACACGCGTGCGAGCATGAGTGAATGTATATGTATGAATTGAATTCTGATCCTAAACGTCCATGACCTTTCATTCATCATTTGTCTTCAAATCATGTCTTTGATTTTTTGGGTTGAGCATGGGGGATGGGGGGTGGGGTTGGGGGCTGGACAACGCTTTTCCACGCCATTTTGTCGTCTGCAGGAAGGAACAACTTCTTCTTTCGTGGGTTGCAACTCCCACGTTCAGTCGTATGTGCACGAGTGGGCTTTTACGTGTATGACCGTTTTTACCCCGCCATGTAGGTAGCCATACTCCATTTTCGAGGGCAGAGGAAGGAACGTTTGGCAACCTTGTGTTATGCAGTCACAGTCACCCATCCCACGCTTTAAGTACTACTGCTACTGCGGCTGCTGCTGCTGCTTCTTCCTTCTCTATCTCCTCCTCTTCCTCCCTCTGCGTTTGAAGGCTGCAACTTCCACGTTCTCACATTTGTCTGATCGGGGTTTTACATGCATGGCCATTTTTCACACTACCATGTCGGCAGCTATACACCATTTTCGGGGGTGTGCATGCTGTTATGTCTTCAATGCGAGGGTTGTGTAGACCATGCATTCAGTTGCAACATCAGATTAGTTTGGAGTTTCAGCGTTAGCTTTGTTCTTCTTCTGCGCCATCTTCGTCCCCCCCAAGGGCCATCACTCCGACCCCCAAACATTTTTAATATCCCGGGTTGTTTTCCGTTAATGGGTGTTAAACATGACAACATGGATCAGGGGATCTTTCAACGTTCGTTTATGAGGCTCTGCGTGTGGATGAAGACCAAAGGGAGCTTCAGGCACTGGCAGGTGACCTAGGAGGGGAAGAGTCTCCACTCCACCCTTAGCCCACCGTGCGCCGTGACCAGGAATCGAACCCAGGTCCCTCAGACTGAAAATCAAACGCCATAAGAGTTCCGTCCATCATCCCAAGCTTCTAATCAGTTCCATTTGCTTCCAGACTGTCACTGGTTTTCAGAAAAATGGAAAGCTTTCATTTTGAAGCTGAGACCGTGGTCAGCAAGCCAGGGAAGGTGTTGATAGGATGAAGATGGCGGACCGTTGGTGTGGTATTGTTTGATGGAGAAAGATGTCTGCCATTCTGACTGCTTCTGTCATCATTGTGTGCTCTTTTTTTTTTAGAAACGTTTTTGTTTTACGCTTTTATTTGGGTGTGGGGTGTGCGGAAATCGTTCTCTCTCTCTCTCTCTCTCTCTCTCTCTCTCTCTCTCTCTCTCTCTCTCTCTCTCTCTCCCCTTTTGCCGTCTCTCTCTGTCTCTTTCTCTCTCTCTCTCTCTCTCTCTCTCTCTCTCTCTCTACTCTCCCCTTTGCCTCTCTCTCCCTCTCCCCTTTGCCGTCTCTCTCTTTCTGTCTGTCTATCTGTCTCTCTTTCTTTCTCTCTATCTCTTTCTCTGTCTCTCTCTCTCTGTCTCTCATCATCTCTGTCCCCCCTCTCTTTCTCCCTCCGCTCTCTCTCCTTCTCCTTCTGCTCCCCCCCCCCCCCCCCCCCACTTCTCTTCGTCTTTATCTCCTCTCACTCATTCTGTATCGCGAAGAGTTTGTGGGCTGATGTGGTGAATTTAAACCCTACAGAATGGAAATGCACCTCCGACCCCACCCCCCCACCCCCCGATATATATATATATCGTTCGCGAGCTCTTGGGTGGGTGTGGGTGTGTGTTAAACCTCCCCGACGCACACAAAAACACATACACACACGCACGCACTCTTCCTATCTCTCTCTCTCTCTCTCTCTCTCTCTCTGTCTTTCGCTCTCCATATCTGTCCATATATCTTCTTCTACAAGACACCACCATTTTGCCTGTATATGAACTGACATCGTCAAATTGAACCCCAGGGACTGTGCATGGATGCTTTTCCCTGTCCATGTTAGCAAAATGTCCCACCATAGCAATATTACATTGAAGCCGCCTCCATTATTCATTGGAAGAAGAAGAGAGAGAGAAAAAAAAAGAAGAGACGGCTGTCTCAATAATTCAAGACAAGAGTGAGACCCAGCAGATGTCAACACTCGGCTTGGAACACATCAACACCCTCATAAATTCTCGTTATGCCACAGATGTCTTTTTTTTTTCAAGCTCGTTGAAAGAATGGCCGTGAAGTCTGTGACTAAAAACGCAAGCTAGACGGAGATCCAAATGCCACGAGTTTGTTGGGTTTTTTTAAACAGTATCAGAACACATAGTGGCTACTTATCAGTGTAACATAATCATGTAATTATCACATTTTTTTTTATATTAGGAGCTTCGTACGCTGAGCGGATGCTTCACTGATTCCTCCTGGTCGTCACTCTGACACTCACTTCGCATTGTCCGCTAATTGGCCTGTAATTGTTTTCAGCATTACGCCTCTCAAGACGCTCACCACATTTTAATTCAGCTTTATAAACACGACGAGGACGAGGGAAGGGGGCATACATTTCAGCTTTTTTTTTGGGGGGGGGAGGGGGGTGGGGCTTTGTCTTTAATTGTAAGCATTGCACCCTCAAAAATTTGAGAGTGAGGAGACTGATTTTAGTTTATTCAGTTTAAGGCCATAGCCTTATTTTTAGTGTTGTGAGCAAATCTGCAAATTCTACGCTAATGATTATGGACAATCATCTCTCTCTCTCTCTCTCTCTCTCTCTCTCTCTATATATATATATATATATATATATATATATATATATATGTACAGAGAACGAGAGAGAGACAGACAAGAAGTATTCTTCAGTGAGCGAAGTGGGAAAGAAACATGTTTTTTACATCCAGTCCGCACGGCAAAAAATAAATAAAAATTTACAAGAAATTAATATGCTGACAAGAAAAAGACGAACGCAATCACTGAAACATAGTCGAGAGAGAGAAGGGGGGTGGGGTGGGGACAGACAGACACAAAGAGTGCTGGCTGGTCTTGTTTTGCATAAAAAGCAGTGGTCTTTTTTTTTCTTCTTCTTCTTCTTCTTTTTCTTAATGAAGAGAAAATATCATCTTCTCTTTTTTTGCAGGACTGAGGTCCACCGACACCACCTGTGTTCTTCTCCGTCATCACCGCTTCACTCCCCCTGATCTCAAATCAGCTCTTTAAAACCCGACACCGCCACCGACATCTTCAGGGCACCTGCAACAAGAAACAGTTTAACCCACAACAGACAGCAACAATCACGTATCCATGAAACGGTTCCATTGCCAAAACGTAACTGTGAACCAAAATAAAAACGTGCCTCCGGTTTCCCCTGAAGAACACCCTGTGCTGTTCAAGGACTCGGTTGTGGAACACAAAGCGAGAAACGTGTCTGTCGGGTTCGTTACCTGTCTGTTTGCGGATTAGTTATTGATTCACGAAGCTGGGTTTGGAATGGAAAATAACAACAACTAAGTGAATGAATGATTAGGCAGAAGAATCGCCGTTGACGTCGATCTGACTGACTCATGGAACAAATGACACGCAGAGTCCTGTGAGGACGGTCTGTCGGTTCGTCCAGCGGAAAGGGAAAACCTTTGGTGCACCAACTTGCACGCGCACGCCATACTCTCATGTTGTTTCTGTAACATCGACAGATCTAACTAGCTTAGACTTGAAATATTCATTAATCAAAGATCTTGGACTTCATTATAAGAATAAACGGACAAACAGAACATCATTATACGAAGAAGAAAAAAACGTGCGCAGACTCCACACAACTTCTTTTTCTCCTATAACTGGTGCCGCAGAGGAAAACTGTTGACCAGAACTTAACCACTCAGTGCGCCGACGAGACGCCTTGCCTTGCCTTGCCTTTACCAGCGCCGCACTTCTCAGGGAACTACAGCCGACAGGGGGGACAGGAACACGATGGCGGAGCGTTACCTCACGGACTTTAACACCACCCTCATCCTGAACCTCACCACCAACACCAGCATGGCGGGCGACTCTCACTATGAGGACGACTTCCCCAGACCCTTGTCCACCGTCATCGTCAGCTGGGTCTTCGTCGTCCTCTTCCTCGTCGTCTTCGTCGTCGGTCTGGGCGGCAACTGCCTCGTCTGCTTCGCCGTGTGGCGGAACCCGCGCATGCGCAGCGCCACCAACATCTTCCTGGTGAACCTGGCGGTGGCGGACCTGCTGGTGGTGCTGATCTGTCTGCCGCCCACCGCCACGGAGGACTTCTTCGGGGTCTGGCACCTGGGGCTGGAGATGTGCAAGATCGCCAAGTTCGTGCAGGTCAGGGTCTGTGCTGTGCTGTGGTGTTGTGTGCTGTGCTGTGCTGTGGTGTGGTGTGGTGTTGTGTTGTGCTGTGCTGTGGTGTTGTGTGTCGTGTGTGCTGTGCTGTGGAGGTATGTGCTGTGCTGTGATGTGCTGTGCTGTGCTGTGGCGGTGTGGTGTTGTGTGCTGTGCTGTGCTGTGGTGTGGTGTTGTGTGCTGTGCTGTGCTGTGGTGTGGTGGTGTGTGCTGTGCTGTGGTGGTGTGTGTTGTGCTGTGCTGTGATGTGGTGTTGTGTGCTGTGTTGTGCTGTGCTGTGCTGTGGTGGTATGTGCTGTGCTGTGATGTGGTGGTGTTGTGTGCTGTGCTGTGATGTGGTGGTGTTGTGTGCTGTGCTGTGCTGTGCTGTGCTGTGGTGGTGTTGTGTGCTGTGTTGTGCTGTGCTGTGCTGTGCTGTGGTGGTGTTGTGTGCTGTGCTGTGCTGTGATGTGGTGGTGTTGTGTGCTGTGCTGTGATGTGATGTGGTGGTGTTGTGTGCTGTGTTGTGCTGTGCTGTGATGTGGTGGTGTTGTGTGCTGTGCTGTGCTGTGCTGTGGTGGTGTTGTGTGCTGTGCTGTGCTGTGCTGTGATGTGGTGGTGTTGTGTGCTGTGTTGTGCTGTGCTGTGCTGTGCTGTGGTGGTGTTGTGTGCTGTGTTGTGCTGTGCTGTGATGTGGTGGTGTTGTGTGCTGTGCTGTGCTGTGATGTGGTGGTGTTGTGTGCTGTGCTGTGCTGTGATGTGGTGGTGTTGTGTGCTGTGCTGTGCTGTGATGTGGTGGTGTTGTGTGCTGTGTTGTGCTGTGCTGTGATGTGGTGGTGTTGTGTGCTGTGCTGTGATGTGGTGGTGTTGTGTGCTGTGCTGTGATGTGGTGGTGTTGTGTGCTGTGCTGTGCTGTGATGTGGTGGTGTTGTGTGCTGTGCTGTGCTGTGATGTGGTGGTGTTGTGTGCTGTGTTGTGCTGTGCTGTGATGTGGTGGTGTTGTGTGCTGTGCTGTGATGTGGTGGTGTTGTGTGCTGTGCTGTGCTGTGGTGGTGTTGTGTGCTGTGCTGTGCTGTGATGTGGTGGTGTTGTGTGCTGTGCTGTGCTGTGATGTGGTGGTGTTGTGTGCTGTGCTGTGCTGTGCTGTGATGTGGTGGTGTTGTGTGCTGTGTTGTGCTGTGGTGGTGTTGTGTGCTGTGTTGTGCTGTGGTGGTGTTGTGTGCTGTGTTGTGCTGTGCTGTGATGTGGTGTTGTGTGCTGTGCTGTGCTGTGGTGGTGTTGTGTGCTGTGGTGGTGTTGTGTGCTGTGTTGTGATGTGGTGTTGTGTGCTGTGGTGGTGTTGTGATGTGGTGTTGTGTGCTGTGCTGTGGTGGTGTTGTGTGCTGTGCTGTGCTGTAGTGGTGTTGTGTGCTGTGTTGTGCTGTGGTGGTGTTGTGTGCTGTGTTGTGCTGTGCTGTGATGTGGTGGTGTTGTGTGCTGTGCTGTGCTGTGGTGGTGTTGTGTGCTGTGGTGGTGTTGTGTGCTGTGTTGTGATGTGGTGTTGTGTGCTGTGGTGGTGTTGTGATGTGGTGTTGTGTGCTGTGATGTGGTGTTGTGTGTTGTGCTGTGCTGTGATGTGGTGTTGTGTGCTGTGGTGGTGTTGTGATGTGGTGTTGTGCTGTGCTGTGCTGTGCTGTGCTGTGATGTGGTGTTGTGTGCTGTGGTGGTGTTGTGTGCTGTGTTGTGCTGTGCTGTGCTGTGATGTGGTGGTGTTGTGTGCTGTGCTGTGCTGTGATGTGGTGGTGTTGTGTGCTGTGCTGTGCTGTGATGTGGTGGTGTTGTGTGCTGTGCTGTGATGTGCTGTGATGTGGTGGTGTTGTGTGCTGTGCTGTGCTGTGATGTGGTGGTGTTGTGTGCTGTGTTGTGCTGTGCTGTGGTGTTGTGTGCTGTGGTGTTGTGTGCTGTGCTGTGGTGGTGTGGTGTTGTGTGCTGTGGTGTGGTGTGCTGTGGTGGTGTTGTGTGCTGTGCTGTGGTGTTGTGTGCTGTGGTGTGGTGTTGTGTGCTGTGTTGTGCTGTGCTGTGGTGGTGTTGTGTGCTGTGCTGTGTTGTGCTGTGCTGTGGTGTGGTGTTGTGTGCTGTGCTGTGCTGTTCTGTGTTGGGCGGTGCTGTGGTGTGTGGGTAATCGGGATGTGGACTTGTGTGTGCGCGTGCGTATGTGTGTGTGTGTGTACGTGTGTGTGTGTGTGTGTGTGTGTGTGTGCCGGTGTATGTGTGTGTTTGTGTATGTCTTTCTCTCTCTGTGGTGTTGGAAAGCTTCTACTGCCTGTCATGTTTTGTTGTTGTTTTTTCTGTCAGTGTGTTGGATTCTGTCGTGTGTCTCTGTTTGTTTGTCTGCCTTGCTTTCTGTCCTTCACCACATCGCTGTCTGTCTCTGTCTGTCTCTGCCCTTCCCCCTCTCTCAGTCAGTCTGTCTGTCTCTCTGTCTCCCTGTCACTGTCTCTGTCTCTTTTTTTCTGGTACTATCTATCTCTCTCTCTTCTGTTTGTGTATGTCTGTCTTGGTTTCTGTCCTTCCGTCTCTGTTACCTTGTCTCTGTCTGTCTGTCTGTCTGTCTGTCTGTCTGTCTGTCTGTCTCTCTCTCTCTCTCTCTCTCTCTCTCTCTCTCTCTCTCTCAGTGCGTGCATATGTGTAAGTATGGGCTGAATCATGGCTAGGCGGGCGGGACCATTCGTGCCCATGTGATGACGCTCTGTGTCTAATTTTGTTTGTCTGTCTGTCCACATGTATGTGTCTCGGAGGGGGGAGGGAGGAGTGCGCACGCGCGCTCGTGCCGTCGACGGAGCCCGAAAATATTTGTCTTGGGACGGTGGGATGATTTTGTTGTCTGTAAAGTCGGTGGAACAGTTTCGTCATACGACATGCAGAATTGTGTGCCATTGTTGGCCAAGCATGCGCTGAAGTCGATTGTGTCTGCTGTGTGTCCTTTCGTGGTTATTGCTGACGATAGGAATTTTCTTCCCGTTTGGTCGAAATGATAATTATGTTCTATGAACATGTTACAACACAGTAAATACAGTGAACTCTTCAGAGCAAAGAGAAAGTCTTATACCAAGCCCTGCGATAACGTATGTGTATATATTGTATATATATATATATAGAGAGAGAGAGATACATATATGTGTGTGTGTATGCATATATATATATATATATATATATATATATATATATCATATGTATATTTAAGCAAACGTTAAGTATATGACGGATGTGTCTGCAAATGAACTCTTTTCTTTCTTTTAAAAAAAAATCACAAGACATTGTGACAACATCATTGTAGACGTTGACTGTTGACATTTGTTGCTGATGAAAGTCGTGGAGGGAAACGGAAACCTAAAACACGTCCCCCCCCTCCTCCCTGCCTCCCACCATCTTCTCCATATATTCTTTATCAATGGGTTGGCTTTGTCAGTTGAGTACGCAAGTCTGTTCCTTGGTTTTTACAACCTTTTTTTCTCTCCCCCCTCTCTCTCACTCTCTCTCTCTCTCTCTCTCTCTGTTAATGCTATCCCTCTGTGTGTGTGTGTGTGTGTGTGTGTCGTTGATGTTGTTCTTGTTTTTTCCCTTGGTGTGTGTGTGTGTGTATGTGTGTGTGTGTGTTACTCGCTTCCGTGTCGTAAAGATGTGAGTGATGTGTGTCTCAGTTTGACGCTGTGCGATCCTTGTACATTATACATGTACTGAGTATAGCATCTATATGTGTGTATGTTTGTGGGTCTCTTAGAACAACGGCAGATATGTAAGTCGGCCAAAGTGTTAATATCTGCACCGTTGGAAAATAAAGATTCATTCATTCATTCATTCATTCATTCCATCTTTGTGTTATAAGGCAGCTACAAAGGTCAATTGTTATAATGTGCTGCGATAGTTTGGAGTCAGAGGCGGAACGTTCCAGTGTGTGGGTTTTTATTTTTGTATGTGTTTGTTTGTCAGCAGTCTCAGGATTAGACATCAGTTTTCTTATCAAAAGATCTTATCTAACATGGAGTTTCGACACAGTGATCTCATGTATCATACCACATGACAAATATGTTGAAGCACGGAAAAGAAGAACGATGTGCCGCTTGACCACATTTATAGTGCACGACAGCCCTGACTATTACCCTTCATGGGGAGTCAAATCCATTTTCCTCCCAGGGAGCAGCAGTGCCGTGTACAACCGCATCAGATGCTCTTGAGAAGTAGTTTACAATAACAACACATGACTTTTGCAATGTTCAGATCTTTCATGGATAGTTTTTTTTTCCGGTTTGCGTTCGTGAATCGATTCATCTCTTTATGCACGCACGCACGTACGCATTGACACAGACACACACACACACACACACACACACACACACACACACACACACACACACATATATATATATATATATATATATATATAGATATATATAGATATATATATATATAGAGAGAGAGAGAGAGAGAGAGAGAGATTTATATATTGTTGTTAAAGATAAAGCCTGGTGGGCAGTGAGGGTGGGCTTTGTCGTGTCTATCAACGTATCGCTTTCCCCCGAGGGGGTAGTTCACCATGAGAGTGTCGCTCCACTCCCCCCCTTTCTCCCAGTCATTGATCGGGGGATGGCGTGACTGCACCACGGGCCGCCATCCTGTGACAGAGGGAGCAGCGTGCATGTATCGCTGCCTGGGATGCAGTCGGCTCGTTCGTCCCTCATCCCTTGCCCCGTCCCCCTGCCTTCAGTCTGGCCACACACCCCACCGCCAGGCCGGCTTTGACACTCACCAGTGATCACATGCCTCCCCACCCCCCTGCCCCCAATTGCAGGGAAACCGCTAGGGCAGCCATGCACGTAGGCGCATAGTTTAAGCACGCACGTGCGTGTGCGCACGAGCGTGCAGAGTGGTAGACGCGGGACGTGGCATGGAAAACGCTGGGGGTGATGTTGGGTGTGTGGTGTGGACAGCAATAATAATAATGATAATGATAACAATTCATAACTTTTCTATGGCGCGATATCCAGTACTAATGCTGCTCAAAGCGCCTTACATCATCGATAAACATTACAACAGCTCAATTCAATGCGTTCACAGAATGAATAAAAAAAGCATGATCAACCAAACAATAAATATATCAAGTAAATAATTACTTAGATTAAAAAGAACTACATTCCTTAAAAACACACATTTTTTTTAGACACACACATACATGCGCGTGCACACTCACACTCGCACACACACACACACACATACACACACACACGCGCGCGCGCGCGCGCGCCCAGACATATTAAATATATTAACTGAATTAAAACAGGATTACGAAGTATAAATGTCTCTGGCAATGCACTGGCGTAGGGCTGCCCTCCCTCACTCCGTGCTTCAATCAGTCAGCATACAAACATGGCCTCTCCATTTCACCCAGGTTTTCATGCGGCAAAGTGATGATTTCTTCTTTTTCTTTTATTAATGATGTCCGCTATTCAGATTCAGAAAGTCGTACAAAGTACCATTTCCATTTTCTCCGATTTGTGAGAACCTGTCATGAATTGTACTGTTCTCTGATTGACAGAGGCGAGTGGTGCCCAACACCCATTCAGTCACCGTGGCTCCACACTGCTGAGTGGCCATCAACTAAAGTTCAGTGATCAGTGAAGGCT